>NW_005370773.1:916442-926580 GCF_000412655.1 Myotis brandtii | reverse complement strand
TGAGCTGTCCGGCCTGGAGCCCCTGCGACAGGTAACGGATCCCAGTCAGAGGGCACCCCACGCCCAGCGCCGGCTGGGTCCACCCCATGGTTGCCAAGTGGGAATGCGAGCCCAGTGCGCTGAGATCTGGTGTTTCCAGAAAAATAAGAAAAACCAGAGATCCAGATTTTAAGTAAAATCTTTCCAATATTTTCATTGGCAGTTAATTTAAAAACTAATTTCAAATGCGATTACGGTCAAACAGAAGTCCTCTGTGAGCCAGGGGCCTGCAGTCCCCGCGCCGGTGGGCAGACCAGAGGGCTGGCAGCTTCCTGATTCCCCACCAAACCCAGGGTCCTGCAGCGGACGTGGCTCTGCAGGGGTGGCCCGGCCATCGCCACCCGGATGTGAGGGTTGCTGCCGGAGCTCGGCCTCACCCTGTTTGTTCAAGGAGGGGTGAGAGCGGTGAGCTGGCCCAGCAGGGGCCAGGTGGAAGGGAATGTCCCCCCCCCCCCCCGCCCAGCACCCCAGCCTCGATTTGGGGGTGTGCAGCCTGGCACCCAAAGCCTGAGCTGCCTGGGGAGGCAGAAGGAAGGGGCCGTCCTCAGAGAGGCGGGTGGTGTGGCCAAGAAAGAGATCGGTGGTTCCAGTCCCAGTCCTGCCATTAGCTGCCTGCGTGGCTCATTGCCCTGCCTTCCCGAGCCTCTCCCTCACCTGCCCGAAGGTGAGAATAGCAGCCTGGTCTCCCAGGGCCTACGGACCAGCGGCAGTGCCTTTTGATGTAAAGGCCTTCAGTCTTCTTTGGGAAACCAGAGGGAACCGGGTGGGGGAGAGGAGGCACTTTGGACACAGTGGGAGCTGGGAGGTGTGGGCTGCGGCTCCGGCTTCACTGTAATGAGTCCCTCTCTAGAGTCAAGGAGATCATTGGGTGGAGCCAACAGCTTCCCCAGTCGACCGACCGTCCTTCTCTCTCTGTCTCCAGGGGACCAGGGAGTCACAGCCAGCCTGCCTGGGGCAAGAGCAAGGGATGGTCCCAGGCCTCTCAGAGGAGGTGGCTTTGTTTCCCACTGCAGGTCCAGACCCTCAGGCCGGAGAGCCTCCTGCTCGTGTCCACCCTGGATGGAAGTCTCCACGCACTAAGCAAGCAGACTGGGGACTTGAAGTGGACACTGAGGGATGGTGAGCAAGGGGCGGTCACCTCTTCCTCCTTGGACCCCGGGTTAGAGTGGTGTCACTATGGCACAGAGGGTCAGAACATGGGGTCTAGAACCCCACGAGCCAGTGTCTGCCGGCAGCTTCGCCACTCAGCAGCTGTGTGGCCTTGGGGAAGTCACTCTACGTCTCTGAACATCAAGGTCCTCACTGTAGAATGAAGCCAAGGGTAATGGCCCTCCCTAGCAGAGCTCTCAGGGAGATTACAGTACCCGCCGGGCACGTGCTTGGGTTGGGGCCTGGCAAGCGGTAAGCGCCCAGCGAGTAGGAGCTGTGATTGTTGGTGGGAGTCGGAGGGGGCAACTCATGCTCCCCGTGCCTCCCCTGCAGATCCCATCATCCAAGGACCAACGTATGTCACAGAGTAAGTGAACCTGCGGCCTTTTAAGGAGGGGTACCTGGGAGATGGGGGAGCCCTGGTGTCTGGAGGGAGTGTGGATGGGGTGGGGATGCATGATAGACGTAAGGGAGCACTGGGCCCACAGCTTTGTGGTGCGTCCTTCAAGGGTGGCTCCTACTCACTACGAAGTTGGAGGGAAAGGGCACCTTTGTGAAACCAGGACACGTGCCTCCAACCCCCCCACCCCCCATTCCTCTCTGCTCACAGAACGGCCTTTCTCTCCGACCCCGCTGATGGCAGCCTGTACACCTTGGGGACCCAGAAACAACAGGGATTGATGGTGTGTGTCCTTCAATGCTTGGAGGTGGGAGGGCCTGGGGCTTCTGTTAGGCAGAGCACTGAGGGGGCAGGGGAACAGTCTGGCCAGAATCTGCGTGTTCTGCAGAGGATGCCAGGGCTCGGCACATAATGGGAAGGCTGTACAGCCTCATCCCGCACACGCTCACCTCTCACTCCTCCAGCCTCATCCCGCACACGCTCACCTCTCCCTCCTCCAGCCTCATCCCGCACACGCTCACCTCTCCCTCCTCCAGCCTCATCCCGCACACGCTCACCTCTCCCTCCTCCAGCCTCATCCCGCACACGCTCACCTCTCCCTCCTCCAGCCTCATCCCGCACACGCTCACCTCTCCCTCCTCCAGCCTCATCCCGCACACGCTCACCTCTCCCTCCTCCAGCCTCATCCCGCACACGCTCACCTCTCCCTCCTCCAGCCTCATCCCGCACACGCTCACCTCTCCCTCCTCCAGCCTCATCCCGCACACGCTCACCTCTCCCTCCTCCAGCCTCATCCCGCACACGCTCACCTCTCCCTCCTCCAGCCTCATCCCGCACACGCTCACCTCTCACTTCTCCAGCTCATCCCACACACGCTCACTTCTCACTTCTCCAGCCTCATCTCACAGTGCCCTCTTTCTTGTCTTTCTCACTTACTAGGGGAGTTGGTGTCTGCACATTGTACCATCCTGGAGACTCAAGTGGCTGGAGGGGCTACCGCAGCCTGACATCCTGTGGCTTGAATGAATGAATGAATGAATGAGTGAATGAATGAATGAACTTCCCGCATCCACAATAGGTGCCCTCAGTTCCTTTCAGGAACACGGGCCTTACCCATCCAGGTGGTGAGGGCCTCTTGTCGGTGGCCCTCTATCTCCAGGAGCCCCAATTCTCTTCCCTCAGGACTGTGTCCCTGGGATACGTCTGGCAACAGCTCTGTAAATGCAGTTTTGAGCTTTTTCTGTGTGTGTAGCTTTTCATTTTGATATAATTTCAAATATAGGAAAAATGCAAGAATAGTACAAAGAAATTCTTTATTCCCTTCACCCAGATTCATTGATTTTTTTTTAAATATATTTTTTTGATTTTCCACAGAAAGGAAGGGAGAGAGATAGAGAGCCAGAAACATCGATCAGCTGCCTCCTGCACATCTCCCACTGGAGATGTGCCCGCAACCCAGGCACATGCCCCTGACCGGAATCGAACCTGGGACCCTTCAGTCCGCAGGTCGACACTCTATCCATTGAGCCAAACCGGTTTCGGCTAGATTCGTTGATTTTTAACATCACATTTGCTTTATTGTTCTCTCTCGGTAGATGATAGATTAATAGATAGAATGCTGAGAATATTACTTTTTTTTTCATGTAAAATGTCTTTTTCCAAACCTTTCAAGAGCGAGTTGCAGGCACTGTGCCCTTTACTTCTAAAGCGTCGTTGTGTATTTCTGAGAACAAGGCCTCTTTCCCACGCAGCCTGCGTGTAGATGACTGAAGCCAGGAGGGTTAGCCATGGCGCATAGCATTGCCTATTCGCAGCGCATGTTAACTCTGTGAAGTGTCTCAGTGTGTCCCTCACTGTCTCCTGGCCCAGGGTCCCCGGCCCATGTGGTTGTCGCGTCTCTCGGCGTCCTTAAGTCTACAACCATTCCCCGGCTTCTCAAAGGCATAGCCCAGCTACTTAGCCTCTCTGGGAAATGGAAACAATAACAACTACCTCATGGATAGGTTGGGTGAGTTTTTCTGTTCTTACTCCTCCCTGGCATGTTTCCCTCTCCTCAGAAACTGCCGTTCACCATCCCCGAGCTGGTCCACGCCTCCCCGTGCCGCAGCTCCGATGGCGTCTTCTATACGGGTAAGCGCCTCTCCAGCCCCAGCCTGTGGGGCCAGGCCCAGCACCAGGGACGGGGACCTAGGTCCTGACGGGCCAGCTGGGCACAGGAGGAACAGGCTGCACATCCTCTCCCAGGCCATCTTGAGGGCTGGCACGCTTTCCACCTCCACAGGCCGAAAGCAGGATGCCTGGTTTGTGGTGGACCCGGAGTCAGGGGAGACACAGATGACACTGACCACAGAGGGCACCTCTACGCCCCGCCTCTACATCGGCCGCACGCGTGAGTCAGGCCCCAGCTGCTCCCCCAGCCCCGGGCAGCCCCCTCTTTTGCTCTATCCAGGCCTGGCAATTGCTATGCAAGTTGAGTTGGGCCAGTCTGTCAAGTTGTCAGTCAACGAGTATTTCACTGAACAAAGAACTGGAGATAGAGCAGTAATCAAGACAGACCAGGATGCTCCTCCCATGCCCCCGGCCTCCACCCCAGGCTGGGTGCTCAGAAGCCCCACCCCCACAAGATGAGACCCGCCGAGGTGGGCATGGGAGGAGCATCAGGTGGGCATGCCTGGTAACCTTGCTTCGGGGCATCCTCAGAGTACACGGTCACCATGCAGGACCCCCAGGCCCCCGGCCAGCGCTGGAACACCACCTACCGCCGCTACTCAGCGCCCCCCATGGATGGCTCCCCTGGGAAATGTGAGTGCCACCTTTCTCTGGAGCAGTGTCCCCAACTCAGGGATCCCTGAGTGGCATCCGTGACCAAGCTCACCACATTTTTACCCATTTGACCACTTCAGGGACCCCACATACTGAATGACCCCCTCAACACCCAGCAGGACCCTCCTGTACCTGAGCAGCCCTGACATCTTCACTCCTCCGTGCTCCACGTGAGCCACACCAGGTCTCCCTACATCCTGGGTGACTCCAAGCAACCCACACATCCTGGGGAGTCCCCAAGCACCCCAAGTGACCCCCAGTGTTGAGTGACCCCTAAAAGGTGACCCTGAGTGACCTTTCCCCAGATAACCCTGACCACCTCCTTGATATTATGACTGTCCTACCAGACTTCCTGATTTACCTCACAGGTGCCCCTTGGCACCCCCTGGTCCCCTGACTCCATCACTTCACCTGAGAGATGATAACACTGACACATCGCCAGTGGCACCCCCAGGGCCCTGACTAACCTCCTTCACACTCTAAGTGATACCCAAGTCACCCTGATACTCATCCCAGGTGGTCATCAGTCAGAGCATGAGTGACTGACTGCTCCACATTCTAAGTGATCTCTGCCAAGCAACATGAGTCACCTTCAGATGACCTTGACTGACCCCTACATCCTACACAGCTCCCAGTTGACCCCAAGGATCAAAGTGCCCCCAGTGAACTGACTGACCTTCCCATGTCCTGCAACCCTCCAGGTGATCTCATCTGAGCTCCACACCTGAGTGGCCCTCCTGATGGCCCAGCCCCAGAGCAGCTCCCCACCCCAAGATGCTGTGAGGTACCTCCCGTCAGAGCTCCCTGGTCACACCTCCATCTTTCTTGGCAGACATGAGCCACCTGGCATCCTGTGGGATGGGCCTGCTGCTAACTGTGGACCCAGGAAGCGGGGCAGTGCTGTGGACACAGGACTTGGGCGTGCCTGTGATGGGCATCTACACCTGGCACCAGGACAGCCTGCACCAGCTACCCCATCTCACCCTGGCGCGGGACACCCTGCACTTCCTAGCGCTCCGCTGGGGCCACATCCGACTGCCTGCCTCCCGCCCCCAGAACATAGCCACCCCCTTCTCTGTCTTGGACATCCAGCTGCTGTAGGTGCTCATGCCTGGGGACTGGGGAGGACCCCCTGGAAGGGTTGTAGCCCAGGCCCAATGGGCAGGCGTGATGTCTGACCATGACATACCAGTACAGTTGAACTAGGGGTCAGAATATTTCAAGCTGGCTATTGACCAGCCAGTTTGGCTATTAATAAATAACTAGTGTCCTCACCACCCCTTGTGTGTTCCAGGAACCCCCAGAGAGCCCCACTGTTCAGCAAGTGACAGGGTCACATCTGGCCGAGGAGGGACCTAGGTCTCCACTCCAGTGCCACAGCGGGCACCTGTTCTGCTTGGCAGGTGCTGCGCCTTATTGGTTGTTTGAGACTAACTGTCACCCTGCCTCAAAGCACTCAGAGCCTTAGAGTCCCCATCGTAGGGAGCCGAGAGACAGGCTGGGAAAATCAAGGATTATCCTCTCATTCAGTTTGTTCTGCAAATATTGAGCACTTACTGTGTACCAGTCACTTGTTAGGCTCTGGGAGGATAGTAATGCTGTCAGTGTTCCTCCCTACAGAAATCTTAGAGTCTAGTAGAGGAGCCAGGTGAGTAAAGAGGCAATTGTGGGATGCCAAAGGGTGGGATAAGAGAATAGGTTTGCCATGGGCATGCACGGGAAGAGCACCTACATTGAGACGGGGGCAGGAGGGAGTGGTGGGACACTTCCTGGAGGAAAGGGCATCTAAATAGAAACCTAAAGGATAAATAGGAAAAGGGGGGGCGGCTTCGAAACAACAAACATTTATTATTTTTTTAGATTCTGTGAGTCAGCTGGCTGGTCTTCGGGTCTGGGAGGGTTTAGTTCATGTGTGCGGTCAGCTGGTGGCTTGGCTGAGTGGATGCCCTGGGATGGTCTCACTCCCCTGTCTCATAGTTGATCGGCTCTTGCCTAGAGGGTGTCAGGTAAGGTCTCTCTGACCTCATCAGGCTAGCCTGGGCTTCCTCCATGGTGGTCTTGGGGTTCCAAAGAGCAACACGAGAGGACAAGCCCCATTACACAAGCACTTCTAAAGCCTCTACTTGTACCACATTTGCGATGGTCTCATTGTCCAAAGCAAGTCACATGGCCAAGACCAGAACTGATGTGGGAGGGGACAATACAAGAACATGGTGCAACGGAAACAGCCACAACCACTACTCATCCCTCCCTTCCTCTCCCCCACTAGGATGACGCTGTATATAGGGAAGGATGACGCTGGCTTCTATGTTTCCAAAGCACTGGTTCACACAGGGGTGGCCTTGGTGGTGAGAAGGGGTGTCTGAGGGGCTGGAAAGAGGGGATGGAGCAGGAGAGCCCCCTCACTCATGATTCTCCATCTTCTGCCATAGCCTCGTGGACTGACCCTGGCCTCCATGGATGGCCCCACCACAGATGAGGTGACACTTCAAGTCTCAGGAGAGCGAGAGGGCTCACCTAGCACGGCTGTCAGATACCCCTCAGGCAGTGTGGCCCTCCCTAGCCAGTGGCTGCTCATTGGTGAGATTCCCTAGCTCAAATTTGGAATAGATGACGATGAAGGATGTGATCCTGGCTTCTGATCTGGAAGACAGAGGTCACCTTCAGCCCATGGACTTTTTCCCTGCCCTTTAGGACACCATGAGCCACCCCCAGTCCTGCACACCACGATGCTGAGAGTCCATCCCACCCCAGGGAGTAGAACTGCTGAAACTAGACCCTCCAAGAGCATGCAGGCCCCAGCCCTCTTAATGGAGGTCAGTGCTAAAAGTGCAGAGGGCACCCTGGCTGGTTTGACTCAGTGAATAGAGCGTTAGCCCACGGACTGAAGGGTCCCAGGTTCAATTCCAGTCAAGGGCACGTAACTCGGTTGCAGGTTTGATCCCAAACCCCAGTCAGGGCATGTGCCTGAGGCAACCAATCGATGTGTCTCTCTCACATCTATGTTTTTCTCTCTCTGTCTGTCCCCCTCCCTTCCACTCTTCCTAAAAATAAATGGAAAAATATCCTCGGGTGAGGATTAAGCTAAAAAATAAATACATGAAAGGGCAGAGGGCTTGGAGGGAGACTGGCATGTGAGTGGGAAGCTATAGGACATTTTCCTCAGCCTTCTATGATTAACATTTGGAGTGGGTCAGTTGACCTCACACAATTTCCCAAAAGGAAAACTATTTTTGCTGTTAGATGTGTCAAAAAGATATTGGTCATCTAAACTGTGAAACATGGGTCACAGTTTTCTTTACTCTTCTTCAGTGTAAAAGTTACAAAATGGTTATCTAGTGAGAAAATTGAAACAGAAAAACTATAAAAGCATTCTCTCCTAGGACACAAAAGGACAGTCGCTGGGCAAGTGACTACAAGAATCACTAGTAGTTCAAGGTTAGAAGGAACAGCCATGCCTGGCCAGCGTGGCTCAGTGGTTGAGTGGCAACCTATGAACAAGATCAAGGTTCGATTCCTGGTCGGGGCACATGCCTGGGTTGGGGACTTGATTTCCAGTGTGGGGCCTGCAGGAGGCAGCCAATTAATGATTCTCTCTCATCACTGATGTTTCTGTCTCTCTCTCTCTCTCCCTCTCCCTTCCTCTATGAAATCAACTTTATTTTATTTTTATTTTTTATTGGTTTCAAAGAGGAAGGGAGAGGGAGAGAGAAAGAGAAACATCAATGATGAGAATCATTGATCGGCTGCCTCTTGCACTCCCCCCACTGGGAATCAAGCCTGCAACCCGGGCATGTGCCCTGACTGGGATCAAACCAGCAAACTCTTGGTTCATAGGTGGACGCTCAACCACTGAGCCACGCCAGCCGGACTATGAAATCAATTTTTTAAAAAATTTTAAAAGAAGGAACAGCCATGATCTGGAACAATAATTCTCAAATCTGGTTGCTCATTAGAATCACTGAATGCCCACTCCAGCCCCATGAATTAAGAATCTCTGGGGAGAAAAATAACCTCTGGAGATGGATATCTACATCTTTTGTGTTGCCTCAAAAAGTATTTTTTAGTGACACCCCGCTCCAGCCCCATGAATTAAGAATCTCTGGGGAGAAAAAGAACCTCTGGAGATGGATATCTACATTTTTTTGTGTTGCCTCAAAAAGTATTTTTTAGTGACACACCAGGAGATGCTGGTCACCAGCTAGGTTTGGAAGCCCAACCTCCTGGGGCACCCTGATGCTTCAGCACCATGGAGAGCGCCCGCTCTGCACCGTGCGGGTTACTCATCCCTGCCTCTTCAGCACCACGGAGAGCGCTCTGTCCCCCATCAGTCGGGCCACTCACCCACTGGTCCTTAAAGTAAACCCAGCCCTGTACTGGTGAGGAAGGGTGAAGGGTTCTCCAGTGAGAGCAGGTGCTGAGCAAAAGCCCGTGTGTTCCAGCTCCTGAGTCTGAGTCGGGAGGAACTTTGGGACCTGGATCTGCACCCTGAAGAGAACACCGCAGACTTGTATCTAGGACTGGGACCCCAAGACCTGCTGGTGGCCAGCCTCACTGCAGTCCTCCTGGGAGGGTGGATTCTCTTCTTAATGAGGCAGGTAAGCCTGTTACCCAACCTCGGGTCTGCCGTAGTGTAGCCGAGGGAGCACTCTGCCCTCCTTTCCAAGACACTCAGCAGCTCCGATTCTGCTCCCTGCCTTCCTCCCAGTGGCGCCCGAGCCCCTGTGCTGTCTATGTTCATGGTCTGGTGCAGGGCGTCTCGGGCACAGCTGCTGGGCCCCCCACGGGCGGGACCTAGCCAGGGCTGAGCCCTCCTAGGCCTGTGTTTCAGCAGCAGCAGCTGGCGGAGAAGCAGCAGCAGGCCCTCCTGGCACCTGCGGGCCCCCCTCCTACCTCACAGGGTGCTCTGCCCCAGCTCCCAGGGACCACCCCACAGGACCAGAAGAGGCTGCAAAGCCCCTCTGAGCAAACCCAGCCACTTGAAGACCCTGAAGGTGAGCTTAAGTGACAGGAAAGGGCTTGTCAAGGACAGAGAAAAGAGAAGTCGGTTTGTTAGAAGCCACTAGTGGAGTAGCTGAGCCTGAATGAGTTAAGGAGATATTTTGAATAGTGCCTGCTATGTAGTTGAGCACTCTAGAAAGGTCTGCCGTTCTTTTTTATTATCATCAAAGATTCTGGGTCAGACAGAACTGGGTGTGGAGCCAACACTATCTGTCACATGGAAATGATAACACCTAGTTACATCACCGCATTGGGAGAGATCACCACCATCATTATTACATCACACAGAGGTGCCCTGGCCGGGTGGCTCAGTTGGTTAGAGTGTTGTACCTTGCACCAAAAGGTTGCGGGTCCAATTCCCAGTCAGGGTACATACCTAGATTCTGGTTTCAATCCCCAGTGGGGTTTGTACAGGAGGTAGCTGATCAACGTCTCTCTCTCTCTCTCTCTCTCTCTCTCTCTCTCTCTCCTGTATCTCTCCTTCTTTCAAATCAATAAAAACATATCCTCAGGTGCGGATTAAATTTTTTAAAAATCAGCCCTGGCCAGGTGGTTCAGTTGGTTGGAGCATCGCCCTGTGCACCAAAAGATTGTTGGTTCGATTCCCGGTCAGGGCACATGCCTGGGTTGTGGCTCAATCTCCGGTAAGGGCCATGCAGGAGGCAGCCAATCAATGTTTCTCTCTCTCTCTCTCTCTCTCTCTCTCTCTCTCTCTCTCTCTCCCTC
>NW_005370773.1:911297-915618 GCF_000412655.1 Myotis brandtii | reverse complement strand
TATCCACTGAGCCAAACCGGTTAGGGCAAACATTTTGTTTTTTAAAATGTATTTTTATTGATTTCATAGAGGAAGGGAGAGGGAAAGATAGAAACATCAATGATGAGAAAGAATCATTGATTGGTCCCCTGCTAGGGATTGATCCCACAATCTGGGTATGTGCCCTTGACTGGAATCGAACCCAGAACCCTTCAGTCCACAGGCCAATGCTCTATCCACTGAGCCAAACCAGTTAGGGCTAAAAAAACATTTTCAATTATACAGAAGTGATGGTATTAATATGTGTGCTAAAATAATATCATATTTGGTAACAGTGACAGTAAATTACCTAGATACCATTTGATACCATTTCCGCTCTTCAGAGCTTTTTGTTTTCTAAACATTCTCTTTTTTTCTCCATTCACTCCTATGAACAATCCCTTCAAGCCTCCTCTGGCACACGGCTGCCCCTTGGGCTCCCCCATGCTTTCATTGATCTCCTTCTACTAGTTCAGGCTGCTTCTTCTTTGGCTCTGGGCTGGGCCGTTCTTCAGTCCTTTGCATAAACTGCTACTGGCACCTCCTGGTCACAGCTCAAACCACAGCCTTGGAGCCTATACTCAGGCTGAAGTCCACCCGCCACACGGCTCAATGCTCGGTGCTGCTCCCAACTTATACCTACATGTTCACCTTCCTCTGCGGAGAGGGAACAGCTACCCTTCCTCAGGGGTCACCTCTTGTAGGAGGTCCCCCCGCTGACCCTGAGCTGCAGCTCCTGTCCCCTTACAGGCTCTGGGTAGGTCCCACCGCACCCCGACACACTCATCTCCTTGGCCCTTCGGACCTGAGCAGAGTCTTTCCCCAGACACCCCGGGTGGTTCCCATCAAATGGCCCTGTCGTCCCTCCGTGCTGTCCTCCAGTTGCTCTCACCACCACAGCCATTAGGCCCCCGGCACTGACAGGATGTTCATCCCTCCCCAGCGTCCTCTCAAGTACTTACAGTCAGTATTACCAGGCATCCTCGGAGGCGGAGAGGAGAGGATGCGGAACCCCAGCCCTGGCTCAGCCAGGACACCTTGTTCTATAAAACACCTAATTTTTTTACCCACTATAAAAATAATCAAAGTGATCGCAGTAATTCAGGACAAGCATCTAAGAACATAAACACGCAGAGGGAGCCTGTTATGACTCAGTGGAAACAGTCTGTATGTAATACTGGATTTCCTCTATTTTATATATTTAGAAAACAACAATTCTGTCACTTATCTTGTTTAAACTGCCTAGAAACTCTTTACTTTGGCATTCTCATGACTGCTAGGCAGAGCCTAGAGCGGACGGCAGCTGCCAGGCAGTGTGACACATAGGGGCTGGGTGAGCACAGAGGGGGCACGCCTCAGGTGTGGGGGAAGAGGGAGTGCCCTCAAAGAGATGCTAAGCTCTGGCCCCAGGATAAGATGGAATTCCCCGAGAGAGCTGGGGTGGTGGGGCGGAGTGTCCAGGTGGCACCCACAGCACCAGCAAAAGTTCAGAGATGAAGGAAAGCAGGTGCACATGCTGGAAGCTGAAGGAGGGCTACACACTCAGGCCCACATGTAGGCCAGCCGCCAAGGAGCAGAGCCGCCGCATGGGAGTGTGACACATAGGGGCTGGGTGAGCACAGAGGGGGCTCGCCTCAGGTGTGGGGGAAGAGTGAGTGCCCTCAAAGAGATGGCTAAGCTCTGGCCCCAGGGTAAGATGGAATTCCCAGAGAGAGCTGGGGTGGTGGAGCGGAGTGTCCAGGTGGCACCCACAGCACCAGCAAAGGTTCAGAGATGAAGGAAAGCAGGTGCACACGCTGGAAGCTGAAGGAGGGCTGCACACTCAGGCCCACGTGCAGGCCAGCCGGCCAAGGAGCAGAGCCGCCACATGGAAGGGAACAGGGAGAGCTGCGGACTGTGCACATTGCAGAGCAGGTGCTGGTCTGCACTGCTTTGCAGTTGAGAAAACCAAGGGCACACAGTGAAGTGACTTGTCCAAGCACACACACAGTGCGTGCAGCACCAGGCACTGGGCCTGTGCAGTCTGGCACCAGGCTGGGCATGGAAGGGGGAAGAAAGGGGAAGGCAGGGCAGGGCTGGGCTGGGCAGTGGTGGCTCCCTGAGACCCCGCCCTCCTCTCCCCTAGCTGAGCAGCTCACTGTGGTGGGGAAGATCTCCTTTAACCCCAAGGATGTGCTGGGCCGCGGGGCAGGCGGGACTTTTGTTTTCCGGTGAGTGGCAGCCAGGAGCCAGGCTGGAGACGTGGCTCTCACAGCCCTTCCCGCATCGTCCCTCGGAGAGCTGTCCTACCCTTTGCCCTCTCTGAACCTCCATTCCCCCACTTACCAGGGGACAGTTTGAGGGGCGGGCAGTGGCTGTCAAGCGACTCCTTCGTGAATGCTTTGGTCTGGTGCGGCGGGAGGTCCAGCTGCTGCAAGAGTCAGACCGGCACCCCAACGTGCTCCGCTACTTCTGTACAGAGCGGGGACCCCAGTTCTACTACATCGCCCTGGAGCTCTGCCCCGCCTCCTTGCAGGAGGTGAGGCTGGGGCGCAGGGCGGTGTGGGTGAGGGCATAGGGTCCTGGGCTGCAGTGACCTGGCCCTTGCTGCTCCTCAGTACGTGGAAAATCCAGAGCTGGACTGCTGGGGCCTGGAGCCGGAGACAGCGCTGCAGCACCTCATGTCTGGCCTGGCCCACCTGCATTCTCTACACATAGGTACCCACCCACCCCTCGCTCCCCATCTCCCACCCTGCCTTCCCCACCTGCGCTCAGCTGCCTCCCGCTCTCACAGTGCACCGGGACCTGAAGCCAACCAACGTGCTCATCACGGGGCCTGAGGGCCAGGGCCGAGGCAGGGTGGTCCTCTCGGACTTCGGCCTGTGCAAGAAGCTGGCAGCCGGCCGCTGTAGCTTCAGCCTGCGCTCAGGTGTCCCCGGCACAGAGGGCTGGATGGCACCTGAGCTCCTGCAGCTCCCGCCCCCCGACAGCCCGGTGAGTCCTCCATCACCTGGCCCAGGGCCTCCTGCCCAGGCTGCACATCACACCGTGTGAGCTGGAATTTGCTCCTTCATCTGTAAAGTGGACTCATTCATCCTTTCCTACCTAGAGCAGTGGTTCTCAACCAGAGACTATTCCACCACCCAGGGGGCCCTGGGTAATGTCTGGAGACCACACGTGGTGGGTAGGGGGGTGTTACTGGCATCTGGTGGGTAAAGACCAAGGATGCTGCTAAATATCCTTTGACCACGCCCCATGAAAGTTATCAGGCCCAAAGTGTCAATAGTGCCGAGGTTAAGAACCCTGAGCTGAAATGGCTTTACCTCTTCACTGTGCTGCAGAATCACTGGGCAACTTAAAAAAGTCAGCTGCGAGGCCCCACATCCAGTGACCCCAGCCCGATCCGCTGGGGCAAGGCCAGGGTCTTCAATGCAGCAGCGTAGAGAAGCGCTGGGTGGAGGGCTGGGAACATCTGATGAGCGAACATAGTTGAAGCAGTGTCTGACCCTAGAGACATGTAAGTTTGGGGCCCCAGGTTTGTGTGTGTGGAAGTGACAGTCATGGGCATAGATGACAGCGGCACAAAAGGACAGTCGCTGGGGGCAAAGCTGCTCCCACGCCTGACGCCTGACGCCTGACGTCTAGAGAAAGCTAGAAGGGGCCACCTGCAGGCCCAAGGACAAAGGCACGGCTAGGAGCCTGTCAGGTCCTTTCGCTTTTTAATTAGTGGCCGTTTTCACTTTCGGGAAATTGCACATAAACCTCTGGAGTTCTGGAGCCTCTTGGGAAGTGAAAGCTCTGCTGCTGAGTGCCCTGGAGGCAACCAGCAGAGCTTAGTGCCAGGCGGCTGTGGACAGGCGCCCCATCTGTCCTCACCCCTGCCTCCTGCCACACGCCTGGCGGCTTCCCTTCCTGATGCTCCCTGCTACATGTGCGGGAATGGCGTCCGGAAACCCAAGCTAGAAGCTCAGTAGGGGCAAAGATTGGGGTGAAGACCATGGGCCCTCAATGGTGCAGAGGGGAGGGACCTAGGGATAAGGGGCTGCCTCTCAGGAGCATCCCCGAGTTCTCCTCTGAGCCAGACACCCTGGGAGAGGTTAGCCCGCAGACTCCGGGTGGACTTCCTCCTCACGCCCCTTCCTCCGGCCCAGACCAGCGCGGTGGACATCTTCTCTGCAGGCTGCGTGTTCTACTACGTGCTTTCCAGCGGCAGCCACCCCTTTGGAGAGAGTCTATATCGCCAGGCAAACATCCTTGCAGGCGCTCCCTGTCTGGCTCACCTGGAGGAAGAGGCCCATGGTGAGAGGGACCTGACCCAGCAAAG
>NW_005370773.1:909309-910395 GCF_000412655.1 Myotis brandtii | reverse complement strand
ACCCCAGCCCGATCCGCTGGGGCAAGGCCAGGGTCTTCAATGCAGCAGCGTAGAGAAGCGCTGGGTGGAGGGCTGGGAACGTCAGATGAGCGAACATAGTTGAAGCAGTGTCTGACCCCAGAGACATGTAAGTTTGGGGCCCCAGGTTTGTGTGTGTGGAAGTGACAGTCATGGGCATAGATGACAGTGGCACAAAGGACAGTCGCTGGGCAAAGCTGCTCCCACGCCTGATGCCTGACGTGTGTGTGGAAGTGACAGTCATGGGCATAGATGACAGCGGCACAAAAGGACAGTCGCTGGGGGCAAAGCTGCTCCCACGCCTGACGCCTGACGCCTGACGTCTAGAGAAAGCTAGAAGGGGCCACCTGCAGGCCCAAGGACAAAGGCACGGCTAGGAGCCTGTCAGGTCCTTTCGCTTTTTAATTAGTGGCCGTTTTCACTTTCGGGAAATTGCACATAAACCTCTGGAGTTCTGGAGCCTCTTGGGAAGTGAAAGCTCTGCTGCTGAGTGCCCTGGAGGCAACCAGCAGAGCTTAGTGCCAGGCGGCTGTGGACAGGCGCCCCATCTGTCCTCACCGCTGCCTCCTGCCACACGCCTGGCGGCTTCCCTTCCTGATGCTCCCTGCTACATGTGCAGGAATGGCGCCCGGAAACCCAAGCTAGAAGCTCAGTAGGGGCAAAGATTGGGGTGAAGACCATGGGCCTTCAATGGTGCAGAGGGGAGGGACCTAGGGATAAGGGGCTGCCTCTCAGAAGCATCCCCGAGTTCTTCTCTGAGCCAGACACCCTGGGAGAGGTTAGCCCGCAGACTCCGGGCGGACTTCCTCCTCACGCCCCTTCCTCCGGCCCAGACCAGCGCGGTGGACATCTTCTCTGCAGGCTGCGTGTTCTACTACGTGCTTTCCAGCGGCAGCCACCCCTTTGGAGAGAGTCTATATCGCCAGGCAAACATCCTTGCAGGCGCTCCCTGTCTGGCTCACCTGGAGGAAGAGGCCCATGGTGAGAGGGACCTGACCCAGCAAAGAAGGGAGGCAGGGCATGAGGCTGGGGGGCCTAAAGAAGCCACCCCCTCTCCCCCGCAGACAA
>NW_005370773.1:909007-909291 GCF_000412655.1 Myotis brandtii | reverse complement strand
ATGCTGAGCCCTCGGCCGCAGGCGCGCCCCTCTGCTCAGCAGGTGCTGGCCCACCCCTTCTTTTGGAGCAGAGCCAAGCAGCTCCAGTTCTTCCAGGTCAGGGGAAACCTCGGGAACGGAACCGGGTAGCAAGTCCCAAGTGTGGGTCCTGAGCAATAAGAAAGGGGAGGCCAGATTGGCTAAGAGAAAAGGGACTTGTCTACCTGCACTAGGCAGCCCGGCTTCTTGCCTAAACCAACATGGAGCAGACTCCTAACCGTTGCCATCTTGGCGCTCCAGTCCAC
>NW_005370773.1:908674-908984 GCF_000412655.1 Myotis brandtii | reverse complement strand
TGGCTGCCCGGAACCTGGTGGCGGCCATGCTGAGCCCTCGGCCGCAGGCGCGCCCCTCTGCTCAGCAGGTGCTGGCCCACCCCTTCTTTTGGAGCAGAGCCAAGCAGCTCCAGTTCTTCCAGGTCAGGGGAAACCTCGGGAACGGAACGGGGTAGCAAGTCCCAAGTGTGGGTCCTGAGCAACAAGAAAGGGGAGGCCAGATTGGCTAAGAGAAAAGGGACTTGTCTACCTGCACTAGGCAGCCCGGCTTCTTGCCTAAACCAACATGGAGCAGACTCCTAACCGTTGCCATCTTGGCGCTCCAGTCCAC
>NW_005370773.1:876466-908632 GCF_000412655.1 Myotis brandtii | reverse complement strand
AAGCCGCCCCTTGTGAGAGCACACCTGCTCCTTTCAGCCCCAGTGGCCACTCGTGCTGAACCTGTGCCCAGGTAGCCCATTCCACCGGCAAGACCCAGAGCAAAGCACTCTGTCCCCAAGCCGGCTTGCTCTGTGAGATGGAGAACAGTACCCACCCCTGGGCTGCTAACGACCTGGTGGGACAACAGGAGGGCGGGCTCCTGGCCTTGAGGCCTCGGAAGCTGGTCACAGGCTCAGGAGCTCTATGGGGCCCTAGGACGTCAGTGACTGGCTGGAGAAAGAGTCCGAACAGGGGCCCCTGGTGATGGCGCTGGAGGCAGGAGGCTCCACCGTGGTCCGGGGCAACTGGCACAAGCACATCACAGTGCCGCTGCAGACAGGTAGAGCCGGGCACGAGGGGGCTGGGAGGGGAGCCCAACGGGGCCACTTAGCCCACGACTTCCCCTCCCCGCCCACAGATCTGCGACGGTTCCGGTCCTATAAGGGGACCTCGGTGCGAGACCTGCTCCGCGCCATGAGGAACAAGGTGCGTCTGGGGCTCGGGCGGGCCTGGCTCTTGGGAAGGCTTGGTCTCCGCTTCCGCTGAGCCAGGGCCCTGCTCTAACCCTGCAGAAGCACCACTACAGGGAGCTCCCGGGTGAGGTCCGGCAGGCGCTCGGCCAGGTCCCCGACAGCTTTGTCCAGTACTTCACAGACCGCTTCCCGCGGCTGCTGCTCCACACGCACCAGGCCATGAGGAGCTGCGCCTCCGAGAGCCTCTTCTTGCCCTACTACCCGCCGGCCCCAGGGACCAGGGAGCCATGCGCAGGAGCCGCTGGGAGCGGAGGCCGGCCGGCTGAGGAGCCAGGCCTGGGCTGAGGCTGGCCTCACATGGGAAAATTCCTGCAGAGGCTTGGAAGCCTGGGGAGAGATGTTGGAGCAAAGATGTGCCGAGCGCCCAGGTGCCAGACACCCCTCGGAATACAAGAAGAAAAAGGCTCTCATGTGTTTAATGTGTATAAAGGCGGGGAAAGGACAGTCCTGAATCCAACAGCAACATTCTGTACATACAGTGCGGGTGAGAGGGAAGGGAGGGGCCATAGAACCCACACGCAAACATGTACAAAAATAACTTACACAGCAGCCCCATCTGTAATGGCTCTCCATGCCCAGGGCTAGGGCACACTATAAAAACCAGGGCCAGGGGAGCTGACCAGAACGGGCCAAGGTGCTGGTGGGGGTTACGGGGGCACCAGTCCCAAGGGGGCGGGCCTACGAGGAGGCCTTGAGGCGGTTGGTGGCTGAGCGTGAGCTCAGCAGCTTGTCC
This sequence comes from Myotis brandtii, assembly GCF_000412655.1. Classification (NCBI taxonomy): domain Eukaryota; kingdom Metazoa; phylum Chordata; class Mammalia; order Chiroptera; family Vespertilionidae; genus Myotis; species Myotis brandtii. The sequence continues at coordinate 907,326 of NW_005370773.1, read as the reverse complement.
ACCATGGTGCGGGCGTATCGCAGCCGGCTGGCCAGCTCCTTGGAGCAGCCAAACTCCTCCAGGAGGCTCAGGCGGTACGTGCGGAAGTCCCGCTTCTCGTTGATGTAAGTCACGGCGGCCATCAGCGGGCACAGGATGAGCTTGGTGTGGTCCTAGGAGGGAAGGAGGAGGGACAGGTGGTGACCAGTGAATTGAAGGTCCAGCTGTGTATGTGGGGGGAGCAGAAGGAAGACAGCCCAGCTGGTTGGGGGCCCTCACCCCACTCCCTTCCTGCTGCCAAGGGCAGTTTCCACACCTCCCACTCCCCGCCCAACCCAAGCCCCCCGACAGGCACAGACCCCCACGCCCACTCCCGCGGCCCAGCTCACCTGGAAGAAGTTGATCTGCACACAGCCATTGCTGAGGTGCAGGATGATGGCACTGCGGGTGCGAAACCAGGTGCGCAGGTAGGGCAGCCGGGCCAGCTCGTCACCTTCCCGTGGTGTGATATTGGCCCCTGCCTTCAGCAAGTGCTCGCTCATGTAGTTCCGGAAATACTTAAGGAGGGTGATCTAGTGGGAGTCAGAAGTCCAGAGTTGGAGCCCCATCCCGGCCCATCTCCCTCCCGGCAGCACGGGCCACGCGGGCCGGCCAGCACCCACCTTCTTGATCAGGGAGTTGGGATGGGAATTCACGGTGAGGTAGGACTCTGTGCCGTCCCGCTCTATGTACTGCAGGCTGTCACCGTCGTTGTAGAGGATAAGGCGAGTCGAGTCATTGAAGAGCACCCCCACGCTGTTGTCACACAGTTGGTATCCTAGCGGCAGTGGGGGGAGACCTCAGAAAGGGGAGCACGGGGACATGGGGAGCTGGCACTGGAGGTCTGGGATGGAGCTAGGAGAGCTGGGAGAGGACCTAGCAGCCAAAAAAGGCAAGAGGCCGGAACAGGTCAAAGGGTCACGGGCCGCCTGGAGCCACCCACCCATTCTGGGAGAAACCTACCGAGGCCGTACTTGTCCGAGTAGTCCACCCACTTGCTGACCCAGAAGATGGGGATGCAGGCGGGATCCTCGGCCTCCTCTGGATGGAAACAGACAGATGATTGGTCAGAACCAGGCTCTTGCCCTCAGTGAGCAGTGAGCAAAACCCAGCCTTCAGGAGCTTGCATTCTAGCCATAGGGACAGAGACGAATCAAAATAAGTATGAACAAAATGTTTAAGTTGCTTCCATCATGGTGAGAGTCAGTGGCTGGCAGATTCTCTAGCTTTCTAGTTTTGAATGATTCAAATATTGTGAGAAGACAATTCCAAATACATCAAAGTGTTATACACAGTGACCGCAATAACCCTTCTCTAATACAGAAATTCAATATGAAAACTTTAGAGTCTGTGGGGTGAGAGGTGCTATAGATCATATAAAGCAGGCACAGGGGATGCCCAGTGCTGGGAGTGGTGCCAGGAAATGCTCGTGAGGGGCCACCAGAGCAGACATCTGAGAAACACGAGTGTGAGAGCCATGCAGAGCTGCAGGAAGAACGCTCCGCAGGGACAGTGTACGCAAAGCTCTGAGGCTGGAGCATGTCCTGATCTGTTGTTTCAACCGTCTCGAAGGCCAACCAGGAATTCACTGAACAGAAAAAACTGCAGACAGGTACCCAGGCCGCAGTGAGGTACTGGGAGATGGGAGGCAGCACCCATGAGTCAGAAAGGAAGGGCCAGACCATGGAGGGCCTCGGGCATCAGGCTAACTCATCGGGACTTTAATCTACAGGAAATGAGGGAACTGGACAGATTATGAGGACAGGGGCCTGGTGAAGGCCCACACTTTGCGGGCTGAGACTCCCTGGTCTCTCGCGATGCTTGGAGCAGCCTCGCCCCAGGCGGCTGCAGTGCCCACCTTGCCTGACCAGCCCCCGCTCCGAGGGCTTGGAGGCGTTGACGCTGTGCAGCTGCTGCAGCATATCCCCAAGGTGGCAGTCGACCGCCTCATTGGTCTCCCGGACCGCGGGTTCCTCTTTCTCTCGGGGCCGCTCAGGCATGGGGTTCTCCGTACCTAAGAAATGAGACGTGGTCATTAGCTGGCACCAAGCAGCAGGTTGGGAGGGTAGGGACCCTGTGCCCCAGCTGGTACTCTCTCCCCAGAGAAAATCCCTTTTAGCTGCTATTGATTGCTTTGGGTGAACCTAGTCAGTGTCAGGCTCTTAGAGCTCAGGCTCTCACAGGCACCTGGTGCTCACTAGTACCTCCAGCACCAGGCAAGCCCTTTAGGAAGGATCCACAGCCACACAGAGTCAGACACTCAGAATGACAAGTACCTTCAGCGTCCAGGCAAATGGGAGGGTCAGTAAATGGCAGACCAGCAGGATGAATTAAGCAGGCACTTAACAAAAATGTAAGAGACTGCCCACCCTAAAATGTGCTTTATCTACTTCTAAGCCCAACAGCCTGGAAAGACCCACACTGAGACGGGACATTGGTCACATCTGAGTGGTGGAAGCATGGTTTTCTCTTAAGCTTCTCTGTTTAACCCTTTCCCCACCACCATATGCTTATTCCCCTCGTGAAATATGAAACCCTTCTTTACAATATTTGCAGATCAGAGTTTTCCATTTTAAAAACGATGCTGTGGTAAAGACTTAAGTGTGAAATATTTCAGATTTGCCTTTAAAACTCTAGCCAAAAAAAAGGAGGAGGATGTGGAATAAATATAGGCAAATGTAACTGACTTTTGAAAATGGATGATGTAATACATGGGGGTTCATCATACAATTCTCTCTACTTTTTTTAAAATACATATTTATTGATTTCAGAGAGGAAGGAAGAGGGAGAGAGAGAGAAACATCAGTGATAAGAGAGAATCATTGATCAGCTGCCTCCTGCAAGCCCCCCACTGGGGATCGAGCCCACAACCTGGGCATGTGCCCTTGACCGGTATTGAACCTGGGACCTTTCAGTTCGCAGGCCGATGCTCTATCCAAACCGGCTAGGGCCAGTTCTCTCTACGTGTGGGTAAGTTTAAAAATTTCCAGCATAAGTTTTTACAAAATGTTTTGTGTCCAAAAATTAAAGGCAAAAGATAAAAAAAGCAATCCCTAGCCCTGACCAGTTTGGCTCAGTGGATGAAGCGTCAGCCTGTGGACTGAGGGGTCCCAGGTTCGATTCCGGTCAGGGGCATGTGCCTTGGTTGTAGGCACATCCCCGTTGTGGGGTATGCAGGAGGCAGTTGATCGATGTTTCTCTCTCATCGATGTTTCTAACTCTCTATCCCTCTCCCTTCCTCTCCGTGAAAAAAATCACTAAAATATATTTTTTTAAAAAGCAATCCTTAAAATAACACTATTACATGATAGCCCAAAGAATAAATGCCCATGAGTCCAGACTGACATAACTGAATAAATAAATACATGGGAGAGAAGCACCAGCTCCTCCTTACAGAAGTATTCCCATGAATGAATGTGGCTGGAGTAAGGAGAGGAACATCACGGTCAGAACACCATGGTAACAGCTGCCACAGGCAAGAGCCACCAGGAGTGCTAGCATCAGTGGGCGGAGCCTGAGGAGCAACAGTCTCAGAGAAGCCCTGGCAAGGCGCGTTTTAATCATCAGAGAAAATGGTGCTGCCGCAGAGGAGCCCTGCAGACCCACCAAGACCAAGTGATCAAGACTGACATCACTGCCCTGGCCCGTGGGGCTCAGTGGTTGAGTGTTGACCCATGAACCAGGAGGCCACAGTTCGGTTCTGGTCAGGGCATATGCCCAGGTTGCCAGCTTGGTCCCCAGTAGGGGGCATGCAGGAGGCAGCTGGTCAATGTTTCTATCTCTCTAAAAAAAAATAAAAACATTTTTAAAAAAAGAAAAAAGACTGACATCACCAGTAAAAGAAATGTCAAAAAATTAACCCCAAAAGAAAAATAGATAATCCTTAAAATAACAGTATTAGGTTATAACGGAAACAAATGAACTTATACATTAAATTGGCATATATTAAATTGATGCTATATCCACACAGAGAAGAAAAGTATTTCAAGTGATCTTTTTTTTCACATTATCTTTTTTTAAAAAATATGTTTTACTGATTTTTTACAGAGAGGCAGGGAGAGGGATAGAGAGTTAGAAACATCGATTAGCTGCCTCCTGCACGCCCCCTACTGGGGATGTGCCCGCAGCCAAGGTACATGCCCTTGACTGGAATTGAACCTGGGACCCTTGAATCCGCAGGCCGATGCTCTATCCACTGAGCCAAACCGGTTAGGACCACACTATATTATCTTTAGTGAAATATATTCCAAGGACAAATAGAACTGCAAGAAAATAAAACATTCATTTAACAAAAGGAACTAGTTTATATATGTTGAAAAATGTATGTATATTAAAATAGGGAGACAAGATTTTCAGTTTAAGAGAAAAGAAATACAAACATAAAATCAAAGAAGTAAAAATCCTAAAACATTATTTAGAATCACTTATAAATTACCAAAAGAAAAGCAGTAACTTCACAGTAGAGAAAAAGATTGCTATAAAACAAGATCGTATCAACATTAAATTTCCTGAACCTGATAACTGCGCCATGTGCTGTGGCTTTGTAAAAGAATCTTTCTTTGGGGATATATACATTGAAGTATTAAGTTGTAAAGACTAGAGCAGTGATGGCGAACCTTTTGAGCTCAGCGTGTCAGCATTTTGAAAAACCCTAACTTAACTCTGGTGCCGTGTCACATATAGAAATTTTTTGATATTTGCAACCATAGTAAAACAAAGATGTATATTTTTGATATTTATTTTATATATTTAAATGCCATTTAACAAAGAAAAATCACCCAAAAAAATGAGTTCGCGTGTCACCTCTGATACGCGTGTCATAGGTTTGCCATCACTGGACTAGAGTATATAACTCACAAACAGTTCAGAAGAAAGAGAGGAAGGGGAGGAAGAAAGGGTACTGATGAAGCAAATGTGAAAAAAATATGTGAATTATGGGTCTGGGTAAAGTGGATATAGGAGATTCTGTCTCTTCTCACACCTTTTCCCAAGTTTGAAATATAACAAATAAAATGTTGAAAAAATGTGAATTGGGCCCCTAGCCGGTTTGGCTCAGTGGATAGAGTGTCTGCGGACCCATTCCGTACCTCGGTGACAGACTCCTCCCTGGCCTAGGCCCTGGTCGGGGCGTGTGAAGGAGGCAACCAGTCGATGTGTTTCTCTCACATCGATATTTCTCTCTGTGTTTCCCTCTCTCTTTCAAATCAATGGAAAAATATCCTCGGGTAAGGATTAACAAAAACAAAAAAGAAAAAATGCGAATGGGAAATATCACCATAAACTCAAGCCCTGTCCCCCCCGCGCCAAATTATGTATTTCCTAATTCTGTCCTCTGAGGAGACCTAGAAACAATAATAACCTAATCAGTGGCGTGTGGTTTGATAAGATGTCCATCCTTTTGAAGACAGACACACTGAAGTTTATGGGGCATAAAACGCTACGGTGTCTGCTATTAACGTCACAGGAACAAAACGAGATGAAGCGCACGTGGCTCACTCTCAGTGACATGAACTGCTGGGTGCTCAGGAGTCCACTGCCCTGAGTTCCATGTGGACATCTGAGGTTTCTCATATTTTTCTCAATGAACCATACAGGAGTGATGGCTAGAATTTTTCGAATAAGAATTTTTCAGGTGTGCCGCTAAGTTCACACTGCTCTCTTTGGGCCTGACAGGTGTGATCAGCGGTGCAAGGTCTGTCTTTCTGACAGAACCCAGGGCATCTTCCTATGGAGGATGGGGCCAGGGCCAGAGCCTGTCCTGCTGCACCCCACACTCTGGGCCACCCACCACACACTGGAAGCCTAGGCTCTTTGCGGGAGGGGCCTGCTGTCTGCCCAGGCCTTGTTTTACCTTTATTGAGGACTGAGAGAGGCTTCCGGCCGCTGGGGTCCAAGCTGCTGGGAGCAATGGAAAACCTGGGTGGGATGGTGAGGCAGGTGATGGGCAGTCGGGCGGGGATGTAGCCAGAGGTAAAAAACTCGTCGCTGAGCAGCTCGTGGATGGTGGGGCGGGCGGTGGGGTCGCTCTGAAGCATCTTCTGAATGAGGGAGGCGGCCACGGGGTTGATGTGCTGGAGCAGAGACAGGGAGAGCCATAAGCCACGTGACGGAGCCCCGGTGCAGCACCGCGCCAGGACCTGCAGCCTGTTCCCCATGCAGCCCCGGTATCAAACAGGCCCGTCAGCGCTACAAACAATGCCAGTTCCCCCCATCAGCTTTGCTGAGTTGACAAGCCGTGAGAATGGTTATTCTCTCTTCCTCTCGAAACTCAAGATGGAGCCGAGGTCGACTTGTCCCTGAATTTGCTCTTGCATGATTCCAGCTCTCCCCACTAGACGAGCACTCGAGAACACAGGCTTTGGGGTCACAGAGACCTGGTGTAAGTCCCAGTTCTGCCCACAACACCAGCTGTGACGAGTATCTTCATCTATAACATGGGGACACGGTACCAAGCCTGGAGCCCCGGTGAGAAGGTTCCGTGGGCGATAACCTAGCACGGGTCAAATGCATAGTGACAGCTAGCATTAACTCCACACCCACTGTGTGCCAGCACATCCTGCTATCCACCCAGTTAACCTTCACAGAAACATGTGCCGGGGGAGACCTCTGTGACCACCATGCTCTTGCAGACGAGGAAACTGAGGCACAGAGAGGTTAAGTGCCTAAGAAAACACACTAAGTGGTAGAGCCAGCACCCACACAGAGGCAGTCTAGCAGCTCGAGGACCCACACTCTGAACCATTCCATGCTGCGTCCGTCTGACAGTTAACTGACCCTTTAGGACACTCTGTCTTCATGGGGACAGGGCTCTTGGCTGCACACAAGGCAAGAACACTAAACAGGAAAGCGGCCATGTGCCAGGTGCATTTTCACACCACGGTGGACTCAGTGATCCACGACTGTGAGCACCTACTGTATGCAGGGCGCCGTGCGAGGTGCTGCAGAGGCAGCAGCTCCGGCTCAGACAGGGCCACAGTTCAGAAGGGCCAGGCCACTGGCCCATCTGCATCAAGTCCACTGCCAAAGCTTATGCAGCACCTCTCCTTCTGCCTCCTACTTCCTTCCCATCTTTTTGGTGTTTGTTTTTCCTCTGAAATCTACAAACTCCCTTCCCCTGGAAAAAATGCTTTTGCGCACAGATGTTCCGTTCTGTATGCAGTTTCAGACACGGACCCTCGAAGGCTCTGAGGCTAGCTGAGGTGTGGAGTGGACCCTCTCTCTGTGTCCCCAGCTTCTAGCTGGGCTCAGTAAATAGCTTTGGGGGCGAGGGGGTAACAAAACATAATCAAGTTCAACTCCAAGTGCTTTAAGTCACCTTGGGAATACTGTACTCATTCTTCTTGATCCGGAGGTAGGTCTCTTTTAGGCAAGATGTCTCAAAAGGTGGTTTGCCCACTAGCAAGGTATACCTGTAAGCACAAGGTGGAATTTGGCTCAGTTCTCAGCCAAAAGAGATGCAGGAGGAATCAGCTCAGGGCCAGAGCGAAGGCCAGGCATCCTCTGGACACTCACTCTGTCCCTGAGGACAGCTTCCACGCCCACGGAGCAGCCCAGAAACCAGAGAGAGCCCTCAGTAGATTAGAGGTGATGAGAACAGGATTCTTATGGGCCAGAGCTTTCTCAGCAAAAGCCCGCAGTGTTCTAGGGTCCCAGAGGCCGCCAGCCGATACAGAACAAGTCAAGAAGGGGGCTACCGCGCCTGCAGAGGCAGCTCTGTGTTTAATAGTTCTGTACTTAAAGCCTGAAGTTTTCATTTGAAATAGCTCCACTGAAAAAAAGTATGAAGGCCATTGCCACAACTCATTTCTGACTCTGGTCCCCGGGCTAACGAAGCCACACTTGAAAAGGCGCTCTCCTACCACTCAGCTCCGATGGCCTTGGCCCACGTCCTCGCATCCAATGCTGCTTTCTAGATCAGTGGTTCTAAAACTTTTGTGCGTGAGATCAGCCAGGGACTCGGTTAAAATCTGGACTCTGATTCAGGTTCTCCATTTTGAACAGGCTTCTAAGTGATGGTGTTGCTGGTCTGTGAGCCACACTTTGAGCAGCAAGGGACCCGGCTGCAGGAATCCTACAGCCTACACCAGTGTCAAGAGGAGATGGGGAATTAGGCTTTGTTTTGGGGTAGTCTGCCCTGGGAGCAGCCTTTTCATAGGCAGATCCGTTCACAGGTGGGATTTCCAAAAGAGCCCCTGCTGAGGCCAGGGGGTCCCCCAACTTACATAATGCACCCAATGGACCACACGTCCACCTCGAAACTGTGCCCTTTCTTGCTCAGCACCTCAGGAGCGATGTAATTAGGAGTTCCGCACAGGGTCTTCTTCCTTTCCCCGTCATATTCGACCTTGGTTGCCAGTCCAAAATCCCCTGGGACAGAGGGAGGAAGGGGCAGTCCTCAGATGCTAGCCTCTGTCATCCGTCAACACAGACTACTGCCTTTATGGATCCTGTTGGACCCCCGAGAACCAGGGTCATCTGAGCCCTCAAGCTCTACTCCTCCCCAGGAATCCCCCCACCATGCTGGCCCAAGGAGGGGGCCTCTCAATGACCCTCCTAACCCCTCCTCTTAGAAAGGAGGGCTAAGCTTCTAAAAGGGAACTGACAGGGAGAGAGAAACTAAGGGATCAAGCAAGTAAACTTCAAGACTGCTACTAGGCAAGCTTGTGAGGAGTAGGGAGGGATTGGGACTGTGGCAAACCAGAGGGAGTCTAAAGGGAACAGCTGCTTTTCAGCCCAGCAAAGAGCTGCCCTGAGGGAATGCTGTCCTTGTAATGCTGGGGTTTTCAATTGTTTAAAAAGAGCTGCAGTGCTGGCCAGTGTGGCTCAGTTGGTTGGGCATCATCCTGAGCACCAAAAGGTTGCTGGTTTGATTCCCAGCCAGGGCACATGCCCCAGCTGCGGGCTGTCCGGGTAGGTGTGCAGGAAGCAGCCAATCGACATCTCACATCGATGTTGATGCTTCCCTCTCTCTCCCCTTCTCCCTTACTCACTAAAAATCAATTTAAAATCTTTAAAATAAATAAATGAAATAAAAGGAGCACTAAATCAAAACTTGTATGTTCAGCCTCCCAATTTTAAAAATGGAAACATCATTTAAATTCTTTTTTAAAAAAATATTGTCAGAAATAACAAGTGTTAGAGAGAAATGGAGAAAAGGGAATCCTCATACACTGCTGGTGGGAACATAACTTGGTACAGCCACTATGGAAAACAGTTTGGAAGTTCCTTAAAAAATGAATAGAGCTACCATATGGCCCAGAAATCCTCTTCTGGGTATCTACCCCCAAATTTTGAAAGCACTTTTTAAAAAAATATTTTTATTGATTTCAGAGAGGAAGGGAGGGAGGGGGAGAGATAAACATCAATGATTAGAGAGAATCATTGATCCGCTGTCTCCTGCATGACCATTACTGGGATGGAGCCCGCAACCCAGGCATGTGTCCTGACCAGGAATCGAACCGTGACCTCCTGGTTCATAGGCCGACACAAACCACTGCGCCACACAGGCGGGGCAAAACCACTTATTTTTCCAAGACATGGATGGAAACAACTTAAGTGTCCTTCGATGGATAACTGAAAGAAGATGTGGTACATACATACAATGGAATACTACTCAGGCATAAAAAAGGATGGAATACTGTCATCTGAGACCACATGGATGAATCCTGAGAGTCTCTTGTTAAGTAAAATAAGTCGGACAGAAAAGGACAAGAACCATGATTTCACTCACACGTGGGATACAAAACAGAAAGCAACAAACAAGCAAAACAAACTCATAGACACAGACAACAGTATGGTGGTTACCAGAGGGGACAGGAATGAAGAATAAGGGGGTCAGATATATGAAGGAGACTGGACTTTGGGTGGTGAGTACACTGCACTATACAGATGATGTACAGGGAAACTTACAGGGGTGATCAACAGCTCAGCCTTCCCACCTTCTTCCTCCCTCCCCCACCTCCTTCCTCCTTCCCCGCTCCCAGGCGCCTCTTTATCCCCTGCAGGCCCAGCACCTCACCTATTTTCACCTCCAGGTCCTCGTTCAGGAAGAGGTTGCCTAGCTTGAGGTCCCGGTGAATGACCCGGTTTCGGTGCAGGTACTGGCAGCCAAGGACCACCTGCCGCAGATAGTAGCGAGCCTCGGGCTCCGTCAGTGCTTTCCTCCGTTTGTGCAGTTCCAGGAGAGACTGGGGGCGGGGGGAGAGGAAAGGGAGGAGGAGGAATGGGGGGTCGGTACTGAGGTCCAAAGGTGGAGGCGGTATCATTAGGTAAAGGCAGCCCCGGACACCCCCACCCCCATTTCTTTTCCAGAACAGCTAGGATCTGGGCTCTCCCGTAAACCTGGCCGCACCGTTCTTGGCACCCTCTCTCCTACCAGCTCCTTCCAAAGCCCCTGACCTGGGACCCCTCTGTCAGCCCCACTCCCTAGTCTCAGAGTCCCCAGTCACCCCCTTCCCGGTCTTTTCGCAGCAGCAGATCCCTTTCCTGAACCTCCTCCTACCACCCTCTCCCAGACACCAGCCTAATCCGGAAGCTCCAGGGCAATGGCACCCATTCCCCCCGGACTCCACCCTTAGCAACTCCGGAAGCCCTAGCGTCCATTACCAGGGCTCCCCCCACCCCCACCCCCGCAACACCCCGCGTCCAGGAGCCAACTTCTCTGGCAGCAACAAGACTCGGGCTCCATTTAACCGAAACCCCCTCCTCCAGTAACTCCAAGCTCTACCCAGGAGCTTTTCCACCGCCAGCTCGAGGTTCCCAGCGCCTCTCCTGCAGCTCCGGGTGCGGGCGCTCCACCCCGGCCCCGGGCAGCTCCAGCCTCCCAACAGGGACACTCACTCTCCGGCGGCAGAGCTCCAACACCACGAACACGAAGTCGTTGTCCTCGAAGAAGCCGTGGAAGCCGACGACATGCTGGTGGGCGAGGCTGCGGTGAATGGATATCTCCATGGACATCTTCTCCTTCTGGTGCGGCTTGAGCAGCAGGGACTTGGGCACGATCTTGCCCGCGAACACCTCCTTAGTGTCCGCGTCCGAGATCTCGAAGCACTTGGCAAAGCCGCCCTTCCCCAGAAAGCGGCCCCGCAGATAGCGCCGCCGGCTGCGTGGGTCCACTAGGACCTCCGGGATCTCTTTCCCCGGCGGGGCGGCCGCTGGAGCCCCCGGAGCTGCAACGCCGGGGGCCCCGGCTCTCCCTGGGTCGGCCGGTGCCCGCGCCAGCTTCCCTGCAGCCGCCGCCGCACTCATGCTCCCGGACTCCCCGAGCCGATCTAGCAGGGTCTGGGCAGAGGCTGACACCGCTCGGCTCCTCCTCGAATTCAAACGCGGCGCCGGGAACGTTACAAAGGTCTACGCGCCGCTGATTGGCCGCGGGGATTTAAAATCCAAACCCGCCCGCCGCGCGGCACTCTGGGTGCGCTCGGCCCCGCAGCCGCCTTTAAACACACAGCCCGAGCGGCGGGGAAGGGGAGGGGAAGAAAGGGTGTGTTGATTGACAGGGAGTCGGGGACGGTAGACACGTGGGATGCCTGGGCCATAACCGAGCAGGAGTTCTGGGTTTCTCCCTCTCCGAAGCCCGGGAAGTACCTCCTCCAGGAAGCTTTCCTTAAACCTTCCTCCACCCCCACCCCGTCTTCTAGAATATAAACTCCGAATAGAGACCAGAGAGAGAGCGTGGGAGAGCCTTAGAACCCGCCTCCCATGCCATCAGTTCTCTTCCGAGCCACCTCCAATAAACTAAAATCCAAGTAAAAACAGGATGCTTGCCATAAATTTGCATCTTCATGTCAAGGTCCCTACTCCTCTCCAAGTAACAGCTGTTTCTGTGACCCTGGCTTACAGAACAACTCAACCTCCGGTCCAGGGACCACCACCATTACCATCACCTGGGAGCTTGTTAGGCAACTTTACAGGCCCGCTGCAGAGCTCCTGAGTAGAATCTGCCCAGGTGATTCCTACACATACTTAAGTTTGAGAAGCTCCATACCAGAGCCCCCAGTGCACAAGCACGTGTGGCTTGCTCACTGCTGTACTTCCCAGTGCCTACAAGAGTAGACCCTCAGCGTTCAGTCAGAGGGAGGGAGGGCTGGTTGGCAGACTGCCTGGCAAACTGACAGGCCAATGCCAAATCTGGCCCGCAGGTGTTTTGTTTGGCCCTACTCTTTATTTTTTTTTAGCCCCCCATTTGGATTTATTTAAAGCACTTAAAAATCAAGAGAGCGCTCACAAAATTCAGATCCATGGCTTTTCCTGAAAAACAAAAACAAAACTAGCGAGAGACCCAGATGGCGGCATAGGTAAACACCGGAGACTGCTGCCGCAAACAACCACTTCAAAAATACAACTAAAAGACGGATACTTCCCAGTGCCTACAAGAGTAGACCCTCAGCGTTCAGTCAGAGGGAGGGAGGGCTGGTTGGCAGACTGCCTGGCAAACTGACAGGCCAATGCCAAATCTGGCCCGCAGGTGTTTTGTTTGGCCCTACTCTTTATTTTTTTTTAGCCCCCCATTTGGATTTATTTAAAGCACTTAAAAATCAAGAGAGCGCTCACAAAATTCAGATCCATGGCTTTTCCTGAAAAACAAAAACAAAACTAGCAGCTCTGGCAACTCTATGCCTGCACATCTTCCCATTTTGCCAAAGTTCCCAGCTCCCCACCTGCCACCTTTGACCATTTGCCTATCTGGCTACTGTAGATACCTGAATGGCAACCCTGGGGTGGCAAAATAGCCAAGTTAGAAGCTCTTTCTCTGCGCCCTGTCACCCTTCTGTGTCTCTGATAGAGCCCAGCAAAAATCAACCACATTGTAAGTACTCTTCACCTGCCTCCCAAAAAACTGTGTGGCAACGATGATTCCTTCCTACCCCATGTCCCGAGCTCCCAGTGCAATGCCTGTAAAAGGGAGGCAAATGTTTGCTAATAAAAGGGAGTGGTTTGTTTTTTAAATTAAGTCTTTTTTTTTTATCTCTGTGGTGTATAGTCTTCTATTTTCTTTTTATTGAAGTTAACTCTACATACAGAAAAAGTATACATATCATAATTATACAGCTCAGTGAATTTTCACAAATTAAACACTCCATGTAAACAGCACCCAGATTGAGAGAACACTACTGATACCTCAGATGGCCCCCTTGTGTCTTTTGTAGGGGGTCCCCAAGACCACCCCCCAGTTCAATGATTCACTAGGAAACTCACTCAGAATATAGCCCTACTTATGGCCAAATATGATGTATTACAGAGAAAGGCTGTGGAGCAGAATCAGCCAGGGGGAAGGGCGCACAGGCAAAGTGGGAAGGAAACCAGGCGCAAGCTTCCCAGAGTCCTCTCCCAGGGAAGTGGCACAGGACACAGTGAGTTCCTCCAGCAGTGCGCTGTGACCACACCAGCAGAATGGGAGCTGGTTAGGGACTCAGTGCCAGGACTTTCACTGGGGCGGGCTGCATAGGCACCCTCCGCCTAGCAGACACCAAATTCCAGATTCCCACAGGGAAAGCAGATATTCCGCAAAAGCACATCGTTTGTACACACAGTTTGGGCACAGGGAGTCACTCATCATTTAGTGAATGATGAGAAGCCTCCTCAAGTCCAAGTTCCCAGTCACCAGTCAAGGGCCAACCTTGCCAACAGGCCTTTGCAAGGCGAGCAGTCTCAGGCTGCTCTATTAACTCATTTCTACACAGTTGATCCTTGGCCCTGGGGCAAGGCTTCTTTGCAGCGAAGTTATTATCTGTAGAACCCACACAGGGGAGACCAATCTGCAGGACCGACCTCTGCTATTCCTATTAGGGGGTCCTGGATTTAGCCGTTAAAATAACTCCCAGTAACCAGAAAAGTCTATCTTAGAAAGCCAGATGGCCTCCTCCTTAGTTCCTGTCTGGCACGTTTTTACCTGGCCCAAGGCATCAACTCAGGTACAGCACAGCTGTGGCCTGTAAGTTCAAGCTCACCTGAAGGCTCCAGGGCCGAGCCAGTGCGGTGATGGGCACAAAGCACAACCCCAGAGGGGCCATGTGGCCCCCTGAAAGTGAGTTTATGATGTTAGGGTACACCAAGAAGGACAGACATTAATCAGGCAGAAGTTAATAGCGCCCCCAGTGTAGGCAGCTCCCACCATGGGACCTCCTGACCTAGAGTTCCCAGGCCAGTATAAAAAATTCGTCCAGCCCAGTCAGTGTGGCTCAGTGGTTGAGAATCGACCCATAAACCAAGAGGTCATGCGCCCTGACTGTGGGCTTGATCCCCATTAGGGGAAGTGCATGAGGCAGCTGATTGGTGTTTCTCTCTCTTCAATGTTTCTATCTCTCTTCCTATCCCTTCTTCTCTCTTTAAAATCAATTAAAAACATATTAAAAATTTAAAAAATTCTTGTTCAGTTCTTGGTTTTCCGGGGATTGCCTGAAGGCTGCCTGGAGGGAGTCCGTTCCCGTGTTTCATGTCCATGGTACCAGTTTATCCACCTCAGGAGTGTGGACAGCACTTGAAGGTGTTCTGATGGAGAGCGCAGGAGCCTCCTCTGTGGTCACAGTCAGTGCTGCCAGGTGTAGCCACAGACCCAGCAGTCTGAACTCAGAGCCCGCTCGGTGCATGGCAGGAAGCACTGGAAAGCTTCCAGGGAGACAGAAAGCTTCCAGTAATAGTTCTGACAAACAGAGATCAGAATGTCTTCCCATCCCCAAGGCTCCCCGGGTGCTAGGTTTCTGCTTTTTCTCCACTGTCACAAAATCAGCAGGCCACACCACTCAGCAATCCTAACTTTACATATATCCTTTTCTTTAGAAAATATTTTTATGTATTTCAGAGAGGAAGGGAGAGGGAGAGAGAGAGAGAGAATATCAATGATGAGAGAGAATATTGATCGGTTGCCTCCTGCATGCGCCCTGACCTATAGATTCATAGGTCGATGCTCAACCATTGAGCCAGGCTGGCCGGGCTCTTTTCTTTTTTTGATGCTTCTTCAAACTGTTTTCTTTTTAATTTTACAATGCACCATAGACATTATTCCATGCAACAGATGAAAATGTGCTACTGAAACATAGAGGGCTGCAGCTGGATAGCAAGAATGACACCTAGAGCAAAGTCTAAGCATAAGGTTAAAGCCCTGTGCTTAGCGAATGCCTGGCAGGGGACTACACGAGAGGAATGTCTTCAAAGCTCCTTTGTGGGGCCTTACAGCCACCCCTAAGTTCCCTTGGGTGGAAGGGGTCCTGTAAACTTTTTTGTATTCACATAACCTCCTCCCCTCACCCCCCGCCCCAATTTCTGTCTGGTTTTCTTCACCTCATCCTCTACCCCAGGGGTCCTCAAACTTTTTAAACAGGGGGCCAGTTCACTGTCCCTCAGACCGTTGGAGAGCCGGACTATAGTTTAAAAAAAAACTATGAACAAATTCCTATGCACACAGCGGCGGCAAAAACACCCGGCGGGCCGGATAAATGTTTTCGGCGGGCCGCATGTGGCCCTCGGGCCGTAGTTTGAGGACCCCTGCTCTACCCTAAGCAAACCCTCAAATTCTCTTAGCTCCTCACGGCTCAAATGCATGTCCATGTATGGCCTCTTTGTATTCCCTGAGGTACTGAGCCAGCCTCTTGTTCCTTTTCCTTTTGGCTTTTCTGGGTACATCATCCTCAGTTGGGTGCTTTCCTGCAGCCCTTGGTTCAATGGCTGGTTCTCCTTCTTTTGGTTTTCCCTGACTGGCTCTCCCTAGCTCCCTGGCTCTCTCTGACTCCCCCTGACTCCCTTTGGGTCCCCCTAGCTCCCTGGCTCTCTGGCTCTCCCTGACTCCCCCTGGCTCTCCCTGGCTCCCCCTAGCTCCCTGGCTCCCCCTGGCTCTCCCTAGCTCCCTGGCTCCCCCTGGCTCTCCCTAGCTCCCTGACTCCCCCTGGCTCCCCCTAGCTCCCTGGCTCTCCCTAGCTCCCTGGCTCTCCCTGACTCCCCCTGGCTCCCCGGCTCTCCCTGGCTCCCCTAGCTCTCCCTGGCTCCTCCTGGCTGTCGCTTCTCCTCTAGTACTTCCTCCTGTTTTGTCTCTCCCTTGTTCTTCTCTTTCCCTCATTTCCTAACTTTTCCTTGTCTTCCCGCGTACGAGCTCCTTCTGGCTTTGCAGCACTGAGGTGCTCTTCGTTGTCCAGCTCCCCTTGATTCTCAGGCATCCCTTCACTTTCACTGCAGAGCTTTTTCCTGTTGAGATGTCCCCTCCTTTTCCTGTCCTGTGGGAATTCTGGACAGGTTCCTTCTTTGCTAGCGCAGCCATGTGCTGAGAACAAAGACACACAGACCTTTCCCCCCCATGCCCATTCCTTCTCACTCACTCGTGTTCCTCAGACAGCGACGAGGCCTTCACACTGACCTGAAAGAACCTGAGCAACCATTCAGAGTTCTCAGCTCAGGGTCTGACCACAACCAAGGAGCTACATTTGTTCAATCACCTCTTATTCTCAACCAGTCCTTTCACCTGGAAGGATTGTACAAAAGAGGCATAAAAGCATTTAGCCAGAAAGACATGTTCAGGAGCTGGTCAGGCTATGTGAAGGCTGAGCTGTCTTCCCCAGATTCCTATGCTGAGCCCTGACCCCCACCACCTCGGAACATGACCTTAAAGAGGTGATCAAGGTAAAATGGGGGCATTCGGGTGGGCCCTAATCCAATATGACAGGCGTCCTTATGACAGGAGATTAGGACATAGGCAACACAGAGTGGTGACCATGTGAAGATACAGCAAGAAGGTGGCCATCTGCAAGCCGAGTAGAGAGGCCTCAGGAGAAACCAACCCTGCCAACAGCTTGATCTTGGACTTCTAACTTCCTGAGCTGTGAGGAAGTAAATCTCTGTTGTTTAAGCCACCCTCTCTGTGGTATTTAATGGCAGCCCTTGCAGATTAATAGAGGATGAAACTCTGAATTTTAAAAAATTTCAAAATGGGTCTACATAACCTCCTACCCTTTATCCACAGAGTAGCCTAGGAAAGATCAATCCCTTTCTAAGACAGCTATGTATGAATAATCACCCTGCCTTCCTAAGGTGTCTGTGCCGGGGGAAGGGGGAAGGCAGAGTCAGGCTATCAACCCATTGTGGCAAGTTGCAGCAATCCAGAAAGCTGAACAGTGCAATAACCCCAAAGGAGGCCCAGAGGCGGATCTGCCAAAAGCAGACAGAGGGGTCACAGTCCCTGTAATGTGTCCTCTAACTGGCAGCTTTCGGCCAGGATCACAAGTTAGGATGCAATTAGCCACTGGTCAGAGATAAAGAGCTGATCAGCAGCTTGATTTTAGATGATCCCATCAGAGATCAGGCCCTTTTCTATGGCATTTGTATGTGACCCAAATGGCCCAGCCAGCGTCTGCGACACATGTTTTCATAATTCAGAGCTCCACAGAGGGGATCCTGAGTCTCCATGGTCCCAAGGCCTAAGTCCTGCTCACAGAGCCTGTGTCTGCTTTCAGTCCAGCACAGTTCCCGCTGAGGCTGAAAAGGCACAAGCAGCCAGTCTGAGTTTTCAGCTTCTTGTTGGGTGCCAGCAATCAGGATCAGTGAATCTGGGATGCCGAATGAGCCAGCTGCTTTTCTTCAACAGCAGCAAAGGTATGCTGCAGTGCCAGATAGTCCAAATCCAAGCGACAAGCACAGCTTCCTTCTTACCTTTTTTAAAAAAATATGCTTTTTATTGATTTTAGAGAGAGAGGAAGGGATTGATGAGAGAGAAACACATCTATTGGTTGCCTCCTGCACGCCCCCTACTGGGGATCGAGCCTACAACCAGGCATGTGCCCTGACTGGGAATTGAACTGGTAACCTCTTGGTTCATGGGTCCATGCTCAACCACTGAGCCAAACCAGCTGGGCGCTTCCTTTTTATCTTATCTGTCTTAGAGTTCAAACTGACCCACTCAAAAATATGCACATCAAACTGGGCAGGCATCAGCCAATCTGGGTCAGACATTTGATTTCAGCAAAGGCTCATTATCAATTTAACTATGTTTTCAGTTTCCAAATGTGCATTTCCACCCAGAGATTGCCTCTCTGTTCCTGTTGTCTCCCGTTTTCCAGAGGCACCAACAGACCAAGTCATAGCAACAATCATCAGTTATGGAGATTTGTTCTGGTTTCAATACCCAAAGAATTTAAATTCTAACTCGCTGCTGGCAAAAAGCAAGAAAGTTGTATACCACCACCACCTTCTTAATTTAATTGCAACTTTCTTTGATTGGAATGATTCCTCTAGCATTTATGAAATTATAAGCTTATAACATTTTAAATCAACTTGGTCATATATCAAGATACAACAGCGACAAAAATACAAAGCCATGTTTTAAAATTTTTTCCCTTTTTTCTCATTGCAAATTTACTCAAACCCCTAGCAGAAAATTCAGCATTTACAGGGCTTCCATTTGAGGCCTGCAACATTAACTCCTTTCTGCACAGACCCTGTCCAGTAACAAACCCCAAGAGTAGCTATCTACTCTCCTAAGGTCAGAGTTTTTGTTTTGTTTTTTTAAAATATTTTTTTAATTGAATTCAGAGAGGAAAGGAGAGATAGAAACATCAATGATGAGAATCATTGATCAGCTGCCTCCTACACACCCCACACTGGGGATCAAGCCTGATCCTGCGCATGTGCCCTGACCTCCTGGTTCATAGGTTGAAGCTCAACCACTGAGCCACACTGCCCGGGCAGGTCAGAGCTTTAAGCAATGTACTCAACCAATAAAAATATGTTAGAATGTTTTTCATTCATACATTTAAAGGCTACTGAACACCCACTGCATGCCTGTTTTATTTGTTCCATTTAGAAACACTACAAAAATAATGAAGCATTGAAGAAACTTCCTTTAATTCCTTTTCATTCTTTAACAGCTGTTTTCATTTCCCTTCTAATCCCTGTCAACATGGAGTTTCAATTTCATATAGGTGTAGTGATGCCCTGTTAATACAATCTATCTGCATAGTGTCAGTAAAAATACTGTAACAGTGAGTCCTTACTGAGCACCTACTATATGCCACTCATGGGGCTAGAAGCTTTACAGAAGTGATCTTGTTCAACCTTCACCAAGACCCCAGGAGAGAAGCATTATTATACCCATTTGAAGATGAGGAAATGAGCACTTCTGGATTAAGTTACTCACCCAGGATCACACAGACACCAGGTGACAGAGCCTGAATTCCAACCCGACCCTGCTGACTCCAAAGCACACCTGCTGTCCACTGGCTCTCTGCACACTGCCTCCTTGGGCCTTGTCTGGCAAGCCCCAAACCCCAGATTCATTTGTTCACTCGCTCATTCCTTCCCTCAAAAAACAATGACATATTAGTTAAACTAATGGACTGCCCAGCCGGCACTGAGCGTCGACCTAGGAACCAGGAGGTTGCTATGCAATTCCCAGTCAGGGCACATGCCAGGGTTGCAGGCTCAATCCCCAGTGTGGGGTGTGCAGGAGACAGCCGATCAATGATTCTCTCTCATCATTGATGTTTCTCTCTCTCTCCTTCTCCCTTCCTCTCTGAAATCAATAAAAATATATTTAAAAAAAATAAAATAAACTCATGGACTAAAGAACCCTAGGTTCAAATGCCAGCCCCTCCCTAGCTGTGTGACCTTTCTGTGCCTCAATGCCCACGGCTATACAATGGAGATAACGATGGTGCTCATCTCCTAGGATTCTGTCTAGATGACGTGCCTATCTCCCAGGCTCTCGTGAAGAGGTTCTGTGAGTAGAGCTCGTAAACAGCACCAGGCACACGTCGTGTCCTTGTTACTGAAGTAAACGAACCCATGCCTGCTCCCAGGGTGCTCGGGCTCTCCAGCAGGGCTTTCTGTTCCCGGGCTCTCCTTTCCTTGTTCTCCCCCTCGGCTCTGGCCCTACTGCTCCCTCGGGCTCTTGCGGCTCCCTAGGAAATCAGAGAGCAGCCAGAAGACCCCAAAGGTTGAGATACATGCAGCTGAAAGGGAACAAGTTGGTGGGGCCAAGAAGAACCACAGGCTAATGCAGCTGTGGGCAAAGTACGGCCCGCGGGCCGGATTCGGCCCGTTTTAAATGAATAAAACTAAAAAAAAAAAAAGACCGTACCCTTTTATGTAATGATGTTTACTTTGAATTTATATTAGTTCACACAAACACTCTATCCATGCTTTTGTTCCGGCCCTCCGGTCCAGTTTAAGAACCCATTGTGGCCCTCGAGTCAAAAAGTTTGCCCACCCCTGGGCTAATGTCTAGACCCAAGAACTGAAAGGCAGAATGTGGACTCTACCCCCGTTTTTCTTGGATGATTTTCATGTGCATGAACCATGTGCCTGATGTACAATGGACTTATAGACACAGAACAAGCCATTTCATCTCTCTGGGGAAACAGGATGTCCTGTGCTAACTCTTCTCCCTTCAGGGTCCACATCAGAGTGCATAATGAAAGCAGCTGGGGCCAACCCACCAAGGAAAACAAAGGATTAACTGACTGGACGGCAAGTGTAGTCCTCAGCGCCAAGTGGGCCTTTGGAGGCCCAGCGCATACGAGGAGTTGCATAAAACATGGATTTTGCAGAAGGGTAAGACTTGGCTTTAATTCCAACTCAGCCATTGATTAGCTGTGTGACCCTGGGAAAATTTACTTAACTTTTCTATCAGTTTCCTCCTCTGTATAATGAGTTGTAAAAATTCATACTTTTTTGACAGCTGGAAGGATTCAATGTTTTCGAATACATACTTGACACCCCACAGATGCAAAGCAAGGAAGGGTGATTCCTTTTCCCCATCTCTTCATTGTGGCAGACTAATTATAAAGGAAAGTTATTCTTAATTTCAAAATTTTAAAAATGAGTGCTATACCTATACTATAAGGGGTTTCACTCAAGGTGTGTCCTAATAATTGTAGTTAAAACTACCATTTATTACCCTAGCCCCGTGGTCGGCAAACTGTGGCTCGTGAGCCACATGCGGCTCTTTGGCCCCTTGAGTGTGGCTCTTCCTAAGCCTTAGGAGTACCCTAATTAAGTTAATAACAATGTACCTACCTATATAGTTTAAGTTAATTTATTTACTTATTTTTATTTTTTTAAATTGTTTTATTGCTTAAAGTATTACATGTCTCCTTTTTTCCCCACCCTTGACAATCCCCTGGCCTCCCCTTCCCCCCAGTGTCTTATTATATAGTTTAAGTTTAAAAAATTTGGCTCTCAAAAGAAATTTCAATCGTTGTACTGTTGATATTTGGCTCTGTTGACGAATGAGTTTGCCAACCACTGCCCTAGCCTGTTCGGCTCAGTGACTAGAGCATCGGCCCGAGGACTAGAGGGTCCCAGGTTTGATTCGGTCAAGAGCACATACCTTGGTTGCAGGCTCAAACCCCGGCCCCAGTTGGGGCACGTGCAGGAGGCCTCTAATCAATACTAGTATGTCTCTCTGCCTAGCCATCGTGGCTCAGTGGCTGAGTATCGACCTATGAACCAGGAGGTCATGGTTCAATTCCCGGTCAGGGCACACGCCTGGGTTGCAGGCTCAATCCCCAGTAGGGGGCGTGCAGGAGGCAGCCAATCAATGATTCTCTCTCCTGGATGTTTCTCTCTCTCCCTCTCCCTTCCTCTTTGAAATCAAAAAAAAAAAATATGTATATATATAAATGTCTCTTTCACATGGATGTTTCTCTCTCCTTCCCTCTCTAAAAATCAATGGAAAAATATCCTCAGGTGATATAACAAGACAAAAAACTACCATTTATTGAGTGCTTACCCTGAGTCAATATCCTGCTTTACATATATGAGTGCATTTAAATCCTCATCACAACCCTTATACATCTTCCCTATTTTATAAACGAGAAATCTGAAATCTGAGGTTGCTCAAGAGAGACAACTTGCCCAAAAGTGAAGGACTAGGAATTGATCTGCCACCTCCAATACCCATGTTCTTCACCACTGTGATGACCCTCAAGAAAGGATCCTCAGGCCTCCATCACAGACCTCTAGTTTGTTTCCTTGGCTCCCCCCCAACCCCCACCCCCACACTAAGCTGTAAGATCCCTATGGGCAGGGCCCGGCTCCATCTTATTCTCCACTGTATCCCCAGGACCTAGGGCAGTGCCTGGAAGTCAGCAGTGGCTCAGTAATAAATGAGTGATAAAGCATGATGTTGGGCCCATCTTCCTTGCTCTAAAGGGCAGCAAGTGTATGTTCTACAAAAGCACCCCCCTCCCTGGGGGCTCGATAAGTGCTTTAGTCATCAGGGACTTATGGGAGCTGGTCCAAGCTGGCAGCACATTTTGCTAACACCTGTTTTGAAATAACCAGGCATCTGGACACATTGTCCCAACACTGCCAGTGCCATTTCAGGGGATTTTCAGCTCCACAGAAGCTATCCCAGATCAGCCAGCTAGATCTGACCACCCATGGCAACCATCCAGGTCTGTGAGATGCCAATCTGTCCTGGAGATTAGCTGAGGGCGAGTCAGAACACGGCTGGGGCTCTGTGTTCTGGATACCTGTGGGCTCTCACCAGCCAGATCAAGATGCGAAGAAAGGCCTCCCTAGCCAACAAGATCTCTCCTTTATGCAAAGAAACTCCCAAGGATGTGTTAAATAGGAGCAATGTTTGTCTGATTTATTTCAAGTCTGCCATTACTGGAATGGGTCCGAGTGACTAAGAAAGGAACCATGGCCTCAGGCTCTGAGTGAATTGGCTCATGCAGAAGTGATTAATTCAGAAGCCACCACAGATCCCAACCAACCACAAGGGCCCCGTGCAGCCATGTGGAACAGAATCTGTCAACAGAAAGCTCACAAGTCAACCAGTCAACCTTGTTCCCTGCACCAGGGGTCCTGCAATGTGACTTATCTGGCTTAGGGGGAAGCTAGCGAGAAGGATTCACATCCCAGTAATTACCCCATTAAGTATGTGTTGGATGTTGCCACCTCAGGAGCTCATGGCTAGTGTGGACTCAGACAATAATAACACAGGTACATAGCTAGAATTCTGCCTAGACCTTGACAAGGACCCCGCCATAGGTATTACAGGTCCATAAAGAAGCAGTTCCAAGCACAGGAGCATCCTCCAAAAGACTCTTCATTGAATATTCTACTTTGGACAAGCTACATCCTCTCTGTGCCCCCTAATCTAGGCCCAGGCACCACTCAGTAGGTACCCCTAACCCCCAAGACCAAGAGTGCTGAGATTGGGCAGGGGTAAGGGTAGGCAGGGAGAAAAAGAAAAGTGAAGACATCCAGAGAAAAGGAAAAGGCTTGACCTGGACATCCGATGGTTTTTCCTGTTTGGCACCCATTCTTCCCTCTTCTGGTAATATCACCCCGCCCCCCCAATACCACTACCAGCCCCCAACTCTCAGTCCACATGGGTATGTGCCCCAGGCCTATCCGATCAGTGTATTCTATCTTCCTGGCCACAATGATTCCTTGAGGCTGGATACCTCCCTGTTTTGGACCAATGACAGCCAGGTCCAAGGTTTTTGTCAGGGAAGAGGAGCTCCTTCTACCAATAACGAGCTATGGGGTCACTCATATGAAGCCTGAGGAGGAAGTCAATTCAAAGGAAAGCAGCATAGAGAGCTGAAGAGAGACAGGTCCCTGACGATGCTGTTGTGAGTTCTAGGATCCAGCCTGACACCCAGTCTAATCCTGATCTTATAAGCTAATGAGCCATTAATTCCCCCTGCCCTAAGCCAACTGCAAAGAGTCCCAACCAAGGGCTCTCCCATATGCCCGCTCTACTGGGAGATTGAGAAGACAAAGATACTTTCTTCTCTTGGATGGTGAAGATAATTGTCTGATGACAGGTTGTCCCTGGGGGAGAGCCTCCATGGAGACAGAGTGCAGCTGGCCTTTCCCAGTCCACACACTTACAACCATCAACACACTTTCAAACAGTACCAGTCCATGCAGACTGGTTTTGCTGTAGTTGGTGTTTTGGTCTTCTCAGCACCTTGTTTTGTTAGTGGGCTATGCTATTTCTCCACCATGAAGGGATGAAGGAAAGGTCATGACCCACATCAGATTTATTATAGTGCTGTACACCCTTAGCCACAGTGAGTGATCAAAGAGGGCATGGGACTCACAATAAACCACTGAGAATCTTTCTCTTGGATTTTCCAAATTAGAACTGGAGGGAAGAAACCTTTATTTCAAGCTCATCAAGCTGGGAGGATGTCAATCTGGAGATGTCAGCTGCCACCTGCCCCAATGCATGGAGAAAGCCCACTTGCAGTCGGAGAAAAGGAACCCAAGACACAGCCTGGGAGAGCTTGCTTTCTGTCTCCCAGTGTCCTCAGTGTTTGCTGCCCAGCTAGAGACTAAATTTACAATCGCCCTTATTGCTAAATGTTGCCATGTGACAAGATAGTAGGAACTTGGGGGCCTGGTAACATGGTAGAGCCCAGCCACCTACCTACCCTGGATCACCTGCCTATCCCTGCACTCTTAGGTGAGAGAGAAATGACCTTTTAGCTTGTTTGAGCCACTGTATTTTGATGATCTCTGTTATAGCAGCCCAGTCTGTACCTTTATTAATGTGAAGATGAAAAAGATATAAAAACAAACGGTCCTGATGGGGCTTAAATCTCAGAATACCATTGTCCCTTCAATAATGATGTTATTACTTCCGAGTGCCAGGAACTCTCCTTATTGTTGACATATAATACCTCATTTCCTCTGCACCAACCCTGTGGGGTGCCACTGGGATTCCCATTGTACAGCTCAGGACACAGAGACTGAGTAACTTCCCCAAGGCTCATATCCCATTGCCTCCCAAGCAGGTTTTTTCCATGATTTGTTGTGTAAGCCAATAAAATCCCTTTTTTTTTGCTTAAACTGGCTCAAGCTAGATTTGTCACTTATAACAAAGTGGTTCCAATTGGATTTTTATTTCAGCTAGTTGTACATTCCTAGGGAGTGCCAACCGTATGGTACAGAATTTTCAGACACTATTAATGACTGAAAGCAAGATAATTCTCATAAGACACCTGCTCGCATTTAACTACTCAGACCACAGATGTAGCTACAAGACAGCAGGGCACAATGCAAGGAGACTATCTTCTCAGAGGAGACACTAGGCTTCTTGCCTGTGGCAGACATCGTTAGACGGTTCACCCCAAACCCATTCCCAATCCCCCTTCTCTTGCCTGCCTGAAAAACCAAAACACTGGTTTTCTCAGCTTTCTGTACAGCCAGATGGCACATCTGGGGCAATGAAAGGTGTAACTGGGAAGGATTCCAGCACAGTAACTAGAAGTACGGACTATAGAGACAGAATGCCCAGGTTCACTGTCGCATGAGCTGCATAGATCTGGGCACTGGACTTAACCTCTGTTCCTTGGGGAGAAAAAGTGCACCGACCTCATGGTGGCTGTGGAGATGAGAGGAATTAACAAATGTAAAGAACTCAGTAGAGTACCTGGTATGTGGTAAACACTCTGTGTTAGCAATTGCTATTTTAATCACTAGTACATGCCAATATGGAGCAATTTCTAAAGTAGGTTGTTGATTCAAGCAGTGAGGTGCAGAACAGCACAGCTCACGTGTGATCGCATTTGTATGATCATGGAGGGGCCGGTGTGTGCACACATACACACCTGCTTGTGCAGATACAGGCTGCCTCTGCCAGGAGAGACCAGAACCTGCCCAGAGTGGTGGCCTCTGGGATTCTGGAATGAGAAGACCTACTTCATTACATGGCCCTTCTTTCCTAACTGGACTGGACTTCTGGAATCATATACTTAAGTTAAAGATTTTTAAATTGTTTTTGTTTTAAAAGACTCAACCTCCTTCCCACTTTCTCTTAGTTTGCATTGTTCCCCAACAAAATGAAAGTCAAAAAATTATGGCAATTATATTTCAATAAAGCTGGAAAAAATTACATAAGAAAATGGACAGTTAGTTGCATAAAGTGGTAAACTAGTCAAACACAGGCGGGATGGAAATCTGTTGGACATGCCCTGGAAGATTTCTCTAGTGAGCAACAGGTTATATTCTGCCAACTCTAAGATGTACCTTTTTTGTGGCACAAAAGGAGAAGGGAGCTGGAGGAGAGGCCAGGGTATGATGAAAAAACGTGCAATTATCACAGGCGGCTGGTACAGACAGGCGGCTGGTACAGACAGGCGGCTGGTACAGACAGGCGGCACAGCAGGTGTGCTCCAAGGGCAAGCTTGTCCCTTCTGAAGAGCCTGGGCTCTAGAGCCAGCCAGACAGTGCTGTGACTCCTGGGCCAGCCACTCCTTGTATTGGACCAAGTTACCTAATAGTCTCATCTGTAAAGTGAGAGGAACATCCACTTTACAGGGTCAGTGTGAGCAGCAAGGCTCCCAGCAGAAAGCAAAGTGCTTGAAGAATAGAGGTAGCCATTGTTGGAGGGCAAGAGTGATCACCTTCAAATGAGTTGTTTGGTTGTCAATCTTTTAATGTACAAACATAAAAAAAAAGACAAAGCAGAAAGCAGTTTTACATTGAATGAGTAGAGACAATTACATACAGCTACCAACCCCACAGCTGGATATTGAATCACTACAGCGCCTGCTAGATCTTAACTCCAAGGCTGAACTGTTCCACCCTCCTCACAGGAGAATCAGAGCACTAAGCAAGGCCAACATTCCCAGACCTTCACTTCTAAACCAAGAGGTCAGAGCAGATCTAGGGAGGGTTGCACTATTATTACCCAGGAGACAATAAGAATGGCACTGGCGACTTCCCTGACTGCTCGGGACTCTGTCACAGAGTGGCTTTAAGAGGCCCCTGTGTATGCAGGTATTTTGGTCTGAATTGTAAGGTTTACAGCAAATACAGGGTGGGTCAAATGGTTCCAGGCCAGGGAACAATTGTCACAAATGTCATGTCTTCAGTGAAATAAGGCATATACTGCTGCCCCCAAATACCCTGAGGCAAGGATGGCTGCCTGACCAGTCCATCCACATGAGACTCAAACCTGGGACTTCGCAAAAATCAAATCTGGGTGCTGAGGGTCCTCCTAGTGAAAGCCAATGGCCCTACAACAGAATGCTAGAAAGTCTTTTCTTAGTCACCCTTGGTTAAAATGACAGTTCAGGCCCTAGCCGGTTTGGCTCAGTGAGTAGAGCATCGGCCTGCGGACTGAAGGGTCCCGGGTTCGATTCCAGTCACATGCACAGTTGCAGGCTCGATCCCCAGTGGGGGGCATGCAGGAGGCAACTGATCAATGATTATCTCTCATCATTGATGTTTCTATCTTTCCCTCCCTCTCCCTTCCTATATGAAATCAATAAAAAAAATTTTTTTTCAAAAATGACAGTTCAGGTCATTTGGGAAAGCAGAGAAATATTAACCACCCCTCCTTTCATGTTTCAGTAGCCAATAGGAATAGGAATCAGGGCCCTGAAAAGCCACAAACACTTTTTCTTCACGATTATGAGCAATTGCAGCAACTGGCCAAATGTGTTAGTGATAGGAAAGCTGAGAGCGACCCATGTGAGTGGGTCTCACAGCGGGGAATTCATGGCCACAGCAGCACACTGGCTTCACGGCTGCCATGCTGGACAGAGTGCCTGCTCTGCAGCCTGTCTCAGCAGTACCCAGCCATCCACAGGACCAAGAGTGGGAGTGCTATGAACAGTTGAGTCTGTGTCCCACAGATAATGGTATGAAGTGTGGTACGGTTTAAGCAGAGCTTTTGGAGACAACTCCTCCAGGTGGTCTATTATTAAAGTCTTAAGAGCTCAGAGCTGAGGATGATTGAGAAATTCAGAAGAATTAAACAAAAAACCCAACAACAAAAAAGGATGGGTAGAAGGTGTCAAAGACATAAGAGCTCTTTGTAGATGCTGAATGGCTCACTTTGTCCCCAAGTTCATCTTAAAGCTCAAGCGAATTCAACACGAGACAGACACATTAGACCTGAGTCAAGGGCAAAAACTTCTGGTAGTAGCTCTTGGTGACGTCAATCATCAGCTCCTGGGTACATTCTGGAAGCTCCCCCGAGAAGAGTCCTGGGGAAAAAAAGACCGGTCACCATGGGGAGCCAGGAAGGCCTGCAGCTCTGAGTCCCGTTTAAACCCCTAGGGAGCCTTTTCTTTAGTCGAAATACTAGGTTTTCCATCTTTGGTGCTAACAGAATACTTCCACTGACCACCTTCTAGATGATAAGAATGTTTGTGTGTGAGGAAATAAATAATACTGCTCTCAAAATGGAGAAATCTATTCCAAGTAAAAGAGCTTAGCACATCATTGCATGATCTGAAGTTAAGGCAACTCTGACTACATCAGAGGTTGTTCCAGACAAGGACTAGTCCATCCCTTGGATTCTGGTGTGACACCTCCTGGGCAAGTCAGGGTGAGCATTCTTGAGGTAAGAAATGAATCCAACATGCACCAGACAAAATATGGGTCAGAGTAGGACAGAAATGTGCTATATGTAGGGATATAAAAGATGGGCCTCAGACTGAAGAATATCCAGGAAAGAGGCACTCTCCTGCACTATGGGTGGAAGTGTAAACTCATATGGTCATTTTGAGGCATAATTTAGGAATAGCTAGCAAAACTTTTAGAAGTTCATACCCTGTGATCTGACAATCCAACTTCAAGTATTTATCCCACAGGTAATCTTGCCCAATTGCACAACATATATAAATGCAACAATGCAGCAGTTTCTAATCATGAAAACCCAGGTACTGTACAACTTCTAATGACACCTTATACAGGGCACAGACTAATTATGCTGTGGTACATTTATGTATTCAAAGTGTGGCTCAGTTGGTTGGGAGTCGTCCTATGCACTGAAAGGTTGCTGGTTCAATTTCCAGTCAGGGCACATGCCTGGGTTGTGGGCTCCATCCCTGGTGGGGGACAGGTGGGAGGCAGCCTATCGATGCTTCCCTCTCTCCCTCTCCCGCTAAAAGTCAATTTAAAAAAAAAAGGAATGAGGTGAATCTCTACATACTGACAAGAAAAAATGTCCAAGATGTACTAAGAAAGCAACTTTCCACACAGAATAGAGTATGATTCTGTTTATATATGCATAAACAGTTTCATATATTCATATTATATACTCATATACCTATACACTCATATACATACACATATGCATATATATAAAGTGCATTGCTAGGAAAACCTCTTAATCTCTTTTAACTTATTAAAGGTCCTTAGAACCAACCTATAGCTGACAGCAGAAGTCAGGGAAGCACTGCTAAATACTTCAAATCCAAAGAAACACTGTGTTTGGAGCTTCTTTTTTTTTTTTTTTAAATATATTTTATTGATTTTTAGAGAGGAAGGGAGAGGGAGAGAGAGATAGAAACATCAATGATGAAAGAGAATCATTGATTGGCTGCCTCCTGCCCGCCCCCCACTGGGGACCGAGCCCGCAACCCAGGCATGTGCCCTTGGCCGGAATCGAACCTGGGATCCTTCAGTCCACAGGCTGACGCTTTATCCATTGAGCCAAACCAGCTAGGGCTGTTTGGAGCTTCTGATGAAGGATCCAAGCTGCCTAGGACCTTAGAGGTCATGTATAAATGAGGAAGCTGAGGCCTAGAGAGGGTGGGTGTTCAAGGTGTGAGAGCTGGTTAGTGAGGAAGCCTTGATGTGCACTTTGAGCCCTATTTAGAGTTTAGTACTTTCTGCATTGTGATAAGATACTTCCCATGTTCGTTTTATGTAGTTTCACAACAAATGCTAACCATCTAAATGCTCTGTTGGCAATCTCCATCTTTAATAAGAGGCAGAGGGTTTCAGGAAAACTGGCACTTGTGTTCGTAACCAGCTATGATGGCTATTACACTTGACCTTAGCCAAAAGGCCGAGCAGCAATAAGATGGGCTATTACTTCAATTATTTGCATAATCTGCCTGGCCTGGGGGCCTCTGAGTTTTTGGTTCCTGACCCAGACTCTTTCTGTATGATTTGCCTCTCAATTTGTTCCATGACTCAGATTCATGGTGTGGAGCCCTCCTTGACTTCTGCCATCAGCCCTAAGTTGGTTTAAGGACCTTCAATAAGTTAAAAGACACTAGGAGATTTCTCTAGCAATGTACTTCCTTTTTTTTTTCTTTTTAAGAGAGAGGAAAGGAGGGAGACAGGGTGAGAGAGAAGAGAAGAGAAGAGAAGAGAAGAGAAGAGAAGAGAAGAGAAGAGAAGAGAAGAGAAAAGAGAAGAGAAAATAAAACATCAATGTGAGAAAGAAACACTTATCAGTTGCCTCCTGTACATGCCCAGAATGGAGATTGAATCCACAACCTAGGTATGTGTCCTGACTGGGAATCTAACCCACTACCTTTTGGTGTATGGGACAACACTTCAACCAACTGAGCCACCCGGCCAGGGCACAATGCACTTCTCACCTCAGATGAGATGTTTATCTGACAATCTGACCTAGCACTGGCTGAGATCAATGAGACATTTTCTCAGTGGAACCCCATATGGGGAGAATTACTAAAGATGTCTCTTCTTCCTCTGCAAAAGCAGAGACGCATGAAATAACAGAATGGCCAATTTCCACCCCAAAGAATCTGGGTGGACGATGTTGTCCATTTTTGAAACTCATATTCAGTTATCTGAGTAATGAGACTGTTTAAACTGGAAAAACAATTAAGCCACCCAGTAGCAGATATCCATCTATGAATTTGTGATGTGCCTGTGTATACGTCATAGAATTTCAATCATGTAAACATGCATAAGACGTAACTGGTGCCCTGGCCGGTTTGGCTCAGTGGATAGAGTGTCAGCCTGCAGACCGAAGGGTCCCAGGTTCGATTCCATCAAGGGCACATGTCTGGATTGCGGGCTCAATCCCCAGTGCGGGGCGTGCAGGAGGCAGCCGATCAATGATTCTCTCTCATCACTGATGTTTCTATCTTTCCCTCTTCCTTCCTCTCTGAAATCAATTATAT
>NW_005370773.1:869414-876404 GCF_000412655.1 Myotis brandtii | reverse complement strand
AGAAATGATGGAAATATGAGGTTCCATTTTCCTTTGATTTCGGTGTTTTCCAAGCTTTCTAGGACAAGCATGTATTACTTGTTTCCTCACATGCTGTGTAATCAGGAACTCTTAGCTCAAAAGGGGTTTTACCTACGAGCATTCTGTCAGCCAAGGTTGAGAGGGGATACAGTTACTTCTCTCAGCTGTCTAGAGTTGTCACTGGTATTAGACCATGCTGTATGTTCACTTTTCAATTTGGACATTCCTGGGCAGGGCAGGAAGTATAAGTTCAAATCACCAACCAATGTGCGCATCAGGCCGGAGTTAGAATTCTCTGGAGAGACTTCCTTTTCCCATGTAGCCGCCCAGGCCAAGAGAGACATGCCTCTCTCTGCTCTTCCTGTGCTGGTGGCAGACTTGCTCTACATCAACTTTTATTGAGGGAAACCCTCCAAGAGGCCCTCTGCCATGTGTGGATGCAAGGCTCTCTCTCTGCCCCACACAGATTCACACCCTCAGCCACTCCTTTCTGAAGACAGCGTCAACTGAAGCGTGCTCCCAGTGTCCACTCCGTTTCCTCTTTACTTTTGACCCATGAGAATGTCCTTATCCAACTATGCATTTAAAAGGATACCTGTCATATTGTAAACAGCATTCTCACGTACTTTGTAGTAGAAGAATTTTTAAGTCAGCTAGACTAACATACTGTCAGAGACAGAAATTGCCTGCATGGCTTTTGTGAAGAAAAGTCAACGAGTTTTCAAAATCAGTACTGACGGTTACCTGGGCAGCCTGAGAAGACAGTGAATGGTGGGACCACCGTTTCTGGGGGTAGTACTGTGTTGTCAAGAATTTTGCAGCAGTCTTTCAACACACACCGGCGCCCCTGAAATTACAATATTATTAACAGGAAATAGATCAGGAAATAAGAATAAACATGGATGGCTATTTTATATTTTCTTCATCTGTGATATCTTACAATAGCCAGGGATAGTGACAAGAGGCTTGGCCACAATTCCCTGCTTCAGATGGTACCTGACAAGCAAGAGGAGGTAGGAGTAGGAGTGTGAGTGTGAGTGTGAGTGTGAGTGTGGGAGGGGGGGGGCACATTTCAGCTGAAGGTTATATGCTGGGGACAGTCCAGGTTATCTTAAGCATTACAGACTATATGACATTCAATCTTCTAAGAGTTCTGTTTAATTTTTTTTTTTAATTTAGTGGACATCTGTTTGCTTGCTCAACCTCTGTTCCCCTTTCCTCTGCCTGGGCAGCCTGAGAAGACAGTGAATGGTGGGACCACCGTTTCTGGGGGTAGTACTGTGTTGTCAAGAATTTTGCAGCAGTCTTTCAACACACACCGGCGCCCCTGAAATTACAATATTATTAACAGGAAATAGATCAGGAAATAAGAATAAACATGGATGGCTATTTTATATTTTCTTCATCTGTGATATCTTACAATAGCCAGGGATAGTGACAAGAGGCTTGGCCACAATTCCCTGCTTCAGATGGTACCTGACAAGCAAGAGGAGGTAGGAGTGTGAGTGTGAGTGTGAGTGTGAGTGGGGGGGGAGGGGGGGCAAATTTCAGCTGAAGGTTATATGCTGGGGACAGTCCAGGTTATCTTAAGCATTACAGACTATATGACATTCAATCTTCTAAGAGTTCTGTTTAATTTTTTTTTTTAATTTAGTGGACATCTGTTTGCTTGCTCAACCTCTGTTCCCCTTTCCTCTGGTAACAGAACCTGTATTTCAGTTGGGAACTACCCCTATGCCCAGCTCAGCCCATGTGCTTCCATTTCCATCCCACACTCTAAAACCCCAAGCTGGCCAGAGACTGGTCTAGAGCAGCGGTTGCCAACCTCTCAGACCTCATGGACCACCAGTGGTCCATAGATCATCGGTTGGCAACCGCTGGTCTAGAGAATTGGCATTTGAGCCAAAAACCAGTCTGATGAATCTCAACATCAGGATTCTGCTGGGAGCACTGGGGGGAAAAGCTCTTCTCAACGAAGTTTCCAAAGGATGGGACAGAAACAGGAGCGCTATCTTGTTTCCATGAGGAAAGACCCTGCCCGAGAGGCTCACACAGAAAAACAGAAAAGTGAAGGAGGCTGATTCTCACTTCTTCACTCGAAGCCCTAGAGCCACTTATGAAGGAAATTAGAATCCACTTCTACACTAATGATCGTATTAGTCCATTCATCTGTTTGAAGGTGTAGGCTGAGCCTTATGTCTGACTTTATCCACGGCCACCAATTTTCCAATGCCATCACCCACGGCATTCTGAGGGTAAGGGAGGACATCTGGGAGAGCCATCTGTTCCATGGGTTAAGGGTAAGGAGAGACTCTGAAAACAGTTTAGAGGTGCGCCTCAGGCTACTTGCTATAAGTTTTGTTCTGTACCAACTTATGTTTACATCACCAGAGCCTGTAATTCACTGTGTGAATTACTAAAGAATTTTACCAAAGAATATGAAAAATACTTTCATTTAGTTGTGACCAAATTTTCCCCATTATTAAATACCCAAATATACCCAAATTGGATGCATTTCTAGGAATTAACAGATAGATTGCCAAATGAATTTTTTACCTCTAACGCACTTATATTTCTAAGTTCCGAATTTCTTAAGTGTCTACTAAGTTGTCTCTAGCTTTGTGGACAATAGTTTTGGCAATACTTGGCAACATCTTTAGCTCAGAAGCAAGTCATTACTGCAGCTATTCATCCTCCTGGCAAAGTTCTCTTCCATGACTTCCCTGATATTGGCAATTTCAAAAATTCAGCTGATGACCAGCTCCCTCATAATTTCCAAATGACTCCAAGAGGCTATCTTAGCTCCTAATAACTCAGACTAAGCACATGGAGCCCTGAATGACAGGCAAGAGAACGTGCTATGTAAGGCATGATACATTCACATACAGAGATCTGTGCACAGTAGGTCCTGACAAAGAAGAACAAGGGCCCTGGCTGGTTTGGCTCAGTGGATAGAGAGTTGGCCTGTGGACTAAAGGGTCCCAGGTTCGATTCTGATCAAGGACACATGCGCGGGTATGGACTTGACCCCTAGTAAGGGGCGTTCAGGAGGCAGCTGATTGATGATTCTCTCTCATCATTGATGTTTCTATCTCTCTCTCCCTCTCTCTTACTCTCTGAAATCAATAAAAAAAAATATATATATATAGCCCTGACCAGTTTGGCTCAGTGGATAGAGCGTGGGCCTGCGGACTGAAGGGTCCCGGGTTCGATTCCAGACAAGGGCATGTACCTTGGTTGCAGGCACATCCCCAGTAGGGGGTGTACAGGAGGCAGCTGATCGATGTTTCTCTCTCATTGATGTTTCTAACTCTTTATCCCTCTCCCTTCCTCTCTGTAAAAATCAATAAAATGTATTAAGAGAGATGTAACAAAACAAAACAAGAGGAATACGAATCTTCTGTGTACCACCAGCCTGTTTTGTCCACTGGTTGACCATTCTGCCCACTCAGAGAAATGATGTTCATTTTGATTTCAGAGCTTTCTGGGTAAAAAGATCAATTAGATATCAGAAAAAAAAAAATGTAGGTACTTCTTAGGCATAATGAATTGGCAATAGTGGAGAAGGCTAACATCTAAAACTACTTCTTTTTCTTTCCTGGAGAATTTTCCTGAAGGGGTCAAGAAGTGCATGTTGCTAGCATTAAGCTACCTATATCTCCTGATGCAAGTTATTCAGCATCTCTGAGCCTTCGTGTCATCTGTGAAATAGGACATAAAACCAACCTGCAGGGATGCTGTCAGGATCAGAGTGGTAAATGCACAACTCACAGCACAACAGTGCCTATTAATACTGCCTGTTGGACTTTTCCCGCTGGCATCTGGGCAATTCTGATTAATACCTAAAACTTCACGTGGATGCTATAGGAAGGAGCTGTGTGTCAGGAGGCACGCCAGACTCTTTTAAAAGATTCTCACATTACTTGAGAATCTGTAAAGGTTCAGCAAACGAGGACAGTACTACCACTACTGAACAATGACTGTGACGTGACAGTCAATTGATACACTGAAAAGTGACCCACGAAGCAGTGCACCTGACAATGGGACTAGACTTCCCCAGGCCTGGGACTAGCATCTGGCCATGAACCTTTCAAATGTCTGCTGCAGGGCTAAAGGACAGGCTGAAGGACTAAGGTGCTACGCTGAGGTCTTCTTGGCCACAGGACATACCAAGAAACCCAGCTGAGGCTTGGAAAGCCAGCTTCTGTCAACGGGACGTGGGACAGGCTGGATTTCACTATCTCCCCCCTTCCTTCCACAGCAGGCCAGGACAAAGACTTCCTGTCTCTAACACTAAGCACTCTGGAGGAGCATATCTGGCAAAACAACCACCTCCCTTGATTCAGTAACAAGTCAGGTTGGAATGTTCCTCGCAGCAACGTGCTTCTCCCCTGCACGGTGCCTGTGGCTCCTGGAACGTTAACTGCACAGCTGCTACGAGTTTTCTGATACTCCAGGATCAGAGTCTCATCCAGAGCAGAGAGCCAGCTCTGTATTATTAGGAGCAGCCATTTAAAAATATGAAAAAGTATTGGCTTTTCCTAGAATCTGGTCTGAAGTACAAATTTAAAGTGGAGAAAACCTTTTCCCTAAACAGTTTGGCTCTGATCATTAACATTCTTATAAATCCTGCCTGAAATCAAGCTCCTCATCTGTGAAATGCCAAGAAACCCGAGTGGGACCAAACAAAAGGACGCCAAGTCTCCTGGGACCAGATCCTACGGGTTCTGCTGAGCAAGGTGCTCCCATGCACCCTCAACTACCTGCAGTTCCCCTGAAGTCATGTCCTGTGGTGACTCTGAGCCTTACACATGCCAGCCTCTTAACCAAAATGCCCATCCTCCTCTCGTCTATGAGCCAGTTTTACCTCACCCTTCACTCACCCCTCACCCCACCAGACAGTAAGATCCCTGAGGTAAGGCAACAGGTAGGACATATAGCAGCATGACCATTCATACCACCTGGATTCAAATCCCAGCTCTACTTAATAGCCTCATCAACCCCGTAGTATCTAAGACCTTCAGTCTTACTGCCAACAGGGATAACAGCAGCACCTACAACACCCTTGGATGATTGTGAGGAGTAAATGAAAAAATTAAAGAAATGTCTTTAACATCACAGGGAAGAGGTTCAATAAAAATCAGCCATGATCATTAATGCCTAGGAAAAAGCTCCAAATGCAATAATAATGCCAGCGGACCAGAAGCTACTTCTGCCTTGTCTGGTCACAGAAGCAGAGTCCACTGATGGGAAGGACAGGAGCCAGAGGGCAGTGAGGCTGCTTAGTCACCAAGTCACCATACTCACAATCACACAGTTCTTGCCAACATGAACGTAAGAGCCAATCTGAGCCGCGTTGACCACACAATCTTCCTCAATAAAAACATGGTCCCCAATATGTAAAGGGAAGAATGCAACCCTATAGGGAAAAAAGATGAACAAAGGTCAAGGTGAGGTATTTCTGGTCAAGGCTTAAAAAAATATAGATCCTAATCTTAAGTTCATCATCTTGTCTTATTAAAACTGTTCCTAGCAAGGAAGGAATCCTCAGGCTAGAGAAATTCTATAATTTCCCCAGTATTTTGTCAGAGATGGCAAATTTAAATTTCAAACTTTATACCACTATACTCTATAAATTTTCCTACTAGCTCAATATCAGAAATATTAGAACAAGAAAACAGCAAGGCAGAAGGGGCAAGATATTCTAAGCTAAAGGCACTGGCACCAAATAAAAATGAGTGCCTGTATGCTCATTCCTGCTTCCTTTGAAAATGCTCACAGATCACATTTTTAATAATCCTACATAATAAAGAGCTAATATGCTAATTAGACCGAATAGCCAAACAACCTTCTGGATGAAGCCGGGCTGCGAGGGCTAAGCCCCTTGCATGAATTTTGTGCATCGGGCCTCTAGTCTGCTCTATAATATGCCAGGGACTGACATCAGGTTTGTGGGATATAAATGCTAGCACCCAACAATCTGAAAATGGATATATTCCTTCATTTTGTTGAGTGCCTACTATATGTCAGACTCTATGCTAGGAATGGGGATATAATGGCAAAGATAAACAATGCAACCCTGCCCACAAGGCGCTTACAATAAAGAGAAGAAACAAAATTAAATAAGTGATTATACAGCAAGTAGTTAGTTAGTTACAACTGAGGAAATGCTACAGGGCTTACAATAAAGAGAAGAAACAAAATTAAATAAGTGACTAT
The DNA here is from genome assembly GCF_000412655.1 of Myotis brandtii. Lineage (NCBI taxonomy): Eukaryota > Metazoa > Chordata > Mammalia > Chiroptera > Vespertilionidae > Myotis > Myotis brandtii. Next base: position 870,164 of record NW_005370773.1, on the reverse strand, counting down.
ACAGCAAGTAGTTAGCTACAACTGAGGAAATGCTACAGAGGAAAACTACCATGACATGTGAGAATATAACAAGGAATGGAGGTTTGGTAAAAGTTTAATTGAAAGTGACATATATAAGCCAGGACTTGGACGGGAGTAGGTGTCAATAGGCTTTCTGAGGGCTCTAACATTGCTCTCATTCTCCAGGTCTCCTACAGTGTCACGGACAGTGGTTCTGTGGTCATATTTACAAGTAATTTCAGTACCTTAGGATGGAAAATATTTGGACTGGAATGAACATAAAGTAGGTGGATGCTCATTGGCTCTTTCCAGCCCTGGGTTCTATTCTGTCAGGAGTATTTTGTCAGAGATGGCAACTATATGTATATATATTTAGAAAGCGATGGCAAATTTAAATACTCTTTAAATTTTCCTGAATTCACATTTTTAGTCTGTACACCTGTGTGGCAATGAAGTCCCTGATCTCTTCATAGTCTACAGCAGTACCATTAGTTCTTTAATCTTAAGTTAAAAATTCCAAACTGTATTCCATTATCAGGTTCTGGGACATGCATATGCGCGGGACAAAATCCCTATCACCTCCTGTTCAGGTATTGTTGCTATTTATACTTTCATATTTCTATATTTCTCACGTGGACCATTCTTATTTACACATCTCTCCACTCACCAACAAACCCTACAATATGCCACACTCTGTGCGAGGAGTTGGGATGACAATGGCAAGGATAAGCAATGCAATGTTCGTTCTCA
>NW_005370773.1:858977-866737 GCF_000412655.1 Myotis brandtii | reverse complement strand
ATGGAACAACAAATCAATGTTTCTCTCTCTCTCTTCCTCTCTCTCTCTAAACACACACACACACACACATACACACACACACACAAAACCTTGAGGCAGGAATGCTATTTTATCCATCTTTATATGCCCTGCTTATAACTTAGTGACTGGCATAAGGAAAGTATTCAATAAATGCTTGAAATGTAGATGTCACATGTAGGAACCAGGAGAATAAATTAGCTAAGGAGAAGAGAAACAAAGAGAATACCACCATGTAGGGAGAGTGGCCAGTTTTCCTGCCCTGTCCATGTCCTTTCTTGGACACTCCTTATTCCCACTGTGAGATCAGTGGGCCTGACTTGACCTGCCCTCAGGTCACAGCTATTAGACCAGGGGTGAACACTTAACTCATGCTGAGCCAATCAATTCCCTCTCCCATGAATTTTAAATAAGACCTAAGATCTCTAGTTGGTATCTGCTGGAAGTCTAAATGGAGAAATGATATAAATGAGGGACTGCAGTAGCAAAGTCAGCTCCAGGAGGAAAGGGGAAAGACAACCCGAGAAAGAGGTGAGGGAAAGAAGTGCAGAGAGGACAGATCAATACAAAGTATCATTTTGGAGACAGAGATACTAGATATACAGAATATTGTCTTGATTCTGGCAAGGTGACTACTTTGGGGTTCTAGTTCCTCATAAGGCTCGGCCCCTTTTTCTACCCTTAGGTTCCATCAAATATGCCGGTGTCTGTTTAATAAGAACCCCCTTTGCTTTTGCCAGATTAAGTGGATTCTGTTTCTGACAACCAACCAACCAACCAACCATCAACTAGACTAGGACGACCACCACCAGAATTCTTACTCAGCATCTCCAACAGCATAGACCCATTCCTTGCACCACAATCAACACATGGAGAACACCACCATTAGCAGCAGCTTGCCCAAGACTGAAACAAGATAATTAAGTTACATACCCTTTGCTGAATTTCTTGAATGGTGGCCTTATGACACTCCGACTTTTCACAACACAATGACGTCCAACTCTTACATTTGCCAGATCCCCTCGGATAATACAGTCATTCATCACAATGGTCTATAAAACAAAGCACACTTAAATATTATCAACACAGATGAAAACATAACAACAAAAAGAGCAGGTAACAAGACCCTGACTGAGAATTGTGGTGTGATCTACTGCAAGCATGTCAAACTCATGGTGCACGCTGTGTTTAAATAATGAGTTTGGCCACAAGTTTGACATGCTTGATCTACTGAGTCTAATGTTCTACCTAAAGGTATAACTTGTAAGATTAAGACCTTGTTTGGAGCCTGATTTGAACAAACCAATTGTAAAAAAATATCTTGAAATACAGGAAAGACTAAACGTGGACTGAGGATTAGATGATATCAGGGAATTACTAATTTTTTTTAAACTTGTAAGAGAATTGCCCTCATAACACTGACTGCATGGTTTGCTATTAAAGTTCCGTCTCTGTGGCCTTTTTTTGAGCCATGGACAGTGACTTTTATCTGCATTATTATATGCGTGCGTCACAAGGGTAAGTTCAGCCCAATGGGAAATTGAGATATGCCAACGACAGCAAATACAAAAATGTCATGATCAGAAAAGAGGCTTATGTACATAAAGTGTGATGGAGGAACTGAAGAGAATTGCTGAAAGTGAAATTACCAAAGAGAATGATGTTGTGGCCTCCCCCAACCGAGTGGGCTGGCAGGAACTTGAATTCATTATTGGAGATGAACACAATTCTTTCACAACATCAAAAATTGGTTTTGGCGCCTAGCCAGCGTGGCTCAGTGGTTGAGCATCGACCTATGAACCAGGAGGTCATGGTTTGATTCCTGGTCAGGGCACATGCCTGTGTTGCAGGTTCAATCCACCATGGGGGGCATGCAGAAAGCAACCAATCAATGATTCTCTCCCATCATTGATGTTTCAATCCCTCTCTCCCTCTCCCTTCCTCTCCGAAATAAATTTTAAAATATATTTTAAAATATTGGTTCCCTTATTGATGTCAATCAATCCAAGGACCCAAAAGATTTAAGAGTATTTTATTATCTTGACCGGGACCTAAAGTGTTTGGTCTTCAGTCTTATTGTATTACACTTCAAGATTAGAATGAATATTGGTGTGGAAACAAGGGTGGTAAGCGTAGCAGTTTTTAATTACCATTATGAGGAAATTTTTGTGTAGGTCAGGCCAATATTTTTATAAACTATAAGTGATTGTCTTTTTTATTTAAAAAATATTTTTATTGATTTGAGAGAGAAAGGGATAGAGATAGAAACATCAATGATGAGAGAGAATCATTGATCAGCTGCTCCTGCACGCCCCCTACTGGGGATCAAGCCCACAACCTGGGCATGTGCTCTGACTGGGAATCAAACTATGATCTCCTGGTTCATAGGTCGACGCTCAACCACTGAGCCACGCCAGTTGGGCAATAAGTGATTGTTTTTAATAAATACATAACAAAATGCAATTTTTATTGTTTTATAAATATCTGAATGTGTGCAAAAAACCTCACAACTGTTTGTAGCTGAAGATGTTCTCCTGATATCACAAGCTTTCCCCAGAACAGCCTTTGACTAGGCCTCCCTGAATGAACAAACATTTATTGGGAACACCTGGAGTAGACCTAGTTTATGCACCTCCTTGGATTTACTCAGATCCACCTGCCCCCACGCCATGGCTGCTTGCTCAACAAGAGTCCTGGCGGCTCCTGACTTTGCCTTATCTGGTAGCACAACTACCTCCAACTTCATGCCCCCAGAGGGGGACTCATTGTGGTTCTGGTAGCTCTCCCAATGTCTGGACTCAGATTAAATGCTACTCTGCAGGCTTCCCCAGAGATTGCCCAGAGGGGTTGAATAACACAACCCAGAAATTTGGGGGAACTAATGCCCCATACTTGGTAAAGAGTAGGTATTCTTGAAATGTCTGTTGAATAAATGAATGAATGGGGTAAAAAAAAGTGTATATGGCTGGGATTGCAGCTGGAAAAGTAAACAAGGCACCAGATCATGAGGAATTACATATGCTGAGCATAGAAGCTTGGACTTTTTTCCTAGAGGATATAAGGAATCAATGAAGATATTAGCCGACGATTGGAACAAGTGAATGTTCATTTTAGAAATATTACTCTTGAAGAAGTCTAGAATCTGAATGGAGGAGGGAGAACTTTTCACTTAGGGAAAATAACCCTTAGATGACTACAGTGGATGAAGGTAAAAAGAGATAATGAGCCTTATCTAAGTTAATAGCTGGGCTGAGGAAAAGCAATAAACTAGAAGTACAGGAATCTGACCAAACCTCTAGATCCCTGGTCAGCAAACTGCGGCTCGAGAGTCACATGCGGCTCTTTGGCCCCTTGAGTGTGGCTCTTCCTAAGCCTTAGGAGTACCCTAATTAAGTTAATAACAATGTACCTACCTATATAGTTTGTTTAAAAAATTTGGCTCTCAAAAGAAATTTCAATCGTTGTACTGTTGATATTTGGCTCTGTTGACTGAGTTTGCCGACCACTGCTCTAGATCTAACTACCAATTTACAGGGAGGAGGGGGCAATGTAAATACAATCAGTCAAATTCAGAAAATTGAAAATTCTACAGAAGAGTGATCCAATTTCCTCAATATAAGATGGCATGGGGAGCCCTGGCCGGTGTTGCTCCCTGGTTAGAGCGTCAGCCCCCATACCAAAGAGTCACAGGTTCAATTCCTGGTCAAGGGCACATACCTAGGTTGCAGGTTCCATCCCTAGCCCAGCTGGGGTGCATTTGGGAAGGCAACCAATTGATGTGTCTCTCTCACATCGATATTTCTCTTTTTCTTTTCTCTCTCTCTCTCTCTCTCTCTCTCTCTCTCTCTCCTCCCTCCCTTCCGCTCTCTCTAAAAATAAATGGAAAAAAATATCCTCAGGGGGGGGGGGGGGATGGCATGGGGAAAAGAAGGGGGTGGAGAAAAAGAACTGTGACAAATTAGAAACTTAAGAGACATAGTAACCAAACACAGTGTGTACTTGACCTTGTTTGGATCCTGTTTTAAAGAAACCAAATGTAAAAAGACATCTTGAGATATTAGAAAGACTGACCATGGACTGAGGATTAGATATTAGGAAATTACTGTTTTTGAAAAAAATTGTAAGAAGGATACTCTACTATTTAAAGTCTTTAAATATTAGTGATACATATTCAAAGTATTTATGGGTGAAATAATATGATGCTTTAAAATACTCCAGGTCGGCTCCCCATCCCAGTCAAAATATGTTTGGGAAATGATAATGTCAGAATATTGCTAATTGTAGAAGCTGGTGAATTTATTATATGGTCTCTCTACTTTTGTTTGTCTTAAAAGTTCCATAATAGCCCTAACCGGTTTGGCTCAGTGGATAGAGCGTCAGCCTGCGGACTGAAGAGTCCCAGGTTCGATTCTGGTCAAGGGCATGTACCTTGGTTGCGGGCACATCCCCAGTAGGGGGTGTGCAGGAGGCAGCTGATCGATATTTCTCTCTCATTGATGTTTCTAACTCTCTATCCCTCTCCCTTCCTCTCACTAAAAAATCAATAAAATATATAAAACAAATATAGTGTATATATATATATATATATACACACACACACACACACACACATAAAAGAGTGCAACTGAAGAAGAGAAGTGATTCAAAATAGAGGCAACAGTGTGTTAAAATGAAAGGAGGTGCCTATAAGACCCTGACAGGGAAGAAATGGTACTGAAGCAGAGTTCACTGCACTCAACAAGGGAAAAGGCAGAGGTGGAAGTTGGAGGCCCAAGGATAGCACCTGGAAACCTGTTTTGTGTCGCCCAGACAACATTTTTTATCATTTAAATTAACTGCTATTATTTGAAAAGTGGGACATTTTGCATTTTTAAAAATCCAGATTTCTAGTTTCTTTTGGGAAAATCAGAAGCTCTGGAAATATAAGCGTATTTTCTCACTTGAAACAATCAGCTTGGGTTTAACTAGGACATGTATTGTCCCAAGTCACCAGGCCCCACAACACTATTGTTTACACCCAGTCTGTGTGTGTGTGTGTGTGTGTGTGTGTGTGTGTGTATTGATTTATTTCAGAGAGGAAGGGAGAGGGAGAGATAGAATCATCAATGATGAGAGAGAATCATTGATCGGCTGCCTCCTGCACACACCCGACCAGGGATGGAGCCTGCAACTTGAGCTTGTGCCCTGACGGGAATTGAACCATGATCTCCTGGTTCATAGGTCAATGCTCAACCACTGAGCCGGCTACACCCAGTCTTTTTACTCATTTTATTCCTGTTTACTCCTGCAGGCGCTGTGACACCTGATATAAAGGCTCAGAAAAACAGAAGTGTCAAAGTTCGCAAAGGGACAAGAGCTAGAAACATACATGGATTGTTCATAATAGCAAAATTGGAAACAAAATAACTAGTATCCATCAACAGGTGAGGGGAATAAATGGAATTGTACACAGCAGTGAAAATGCACAAACCACATGAATCTTAGAAACAACAGTGTCATATTAAATGTTTTCTATTGTCATTATTATAATTATATGTTAAAAAAGTCACAGAAAACCAAGTAATGCTAAACAATTTATATAGGTGTCCCAAAAAAATGTATACACATTTTAACAGCTGATTCTATTACATATTGAAAATAAAATGTATTTTAATAAATACTGCCTTTATAATTATTCAAAATGTGTATACATTTTTGGGACACCCTGTATTACTTAGGGATACATATGTTTGTGGTAAAACATTTTTTTTAAATAAAGAATTTAGCCCAGCTGGTGTGACTCAGTGGTTGAGCACTGAACTATGCATTAAGAGGTTGCTGGTTCAATTCCCCGTCAGGGTACATGCCCAAGTTACAGCTCGATCTCCGGTGGGGAGCATACAGGAGGCAGCTGATTGATGTTTCTCTCTCGTCGATGTTTCTATTTCTCTCTCTCTCTCCCTCTCCTTTCCTCTCTCTGTAAAATCATTAAAAACATATTTAAAAAATAAACAAATAAATAAAATAAAGAATTTATGTAAGACAAAGTTCAGGATAGTAATTTCCTCTTGGAAGGAGGCAGAAGAAAGGAATGGGAGAGGAACACAAAGGTAGCACTGTATTATATGTTACAGTTCTGCATTTGGATGGTGGGTTCCTGGTATTGATTTAATTTTTATACTTTATAACAACATACTACATATTACTCTTCTGTGTGTATCAAATAGTGCCAAATAAAACATCTTTTTAAAAAGAAACAGATGGGCCAAACAACAAAAACAATCTTGAAAAAGAACAAAGTTGGAGGACTCATACTTTCTAATTACAAAATTACTGCAAAGCCACAACAACCAAAACAGTATGGTATTGGCATAGAACACACATATCAACCAATGGAGCAAAACTGAGAGTCCACAAAGAAACCATGCATCTATGGCCAACTGATTTTCTAACATGATGCCAAGACCAAAATGGCACTCAGACAACTGGATTTCCACATTCCAAAGGAACGAATTAGGACCCCCTATATCAAAAATTAATTCAAAATGCATCAATGAGCCCTAGCTCATTTTTCTCAGTGATTACAGTGTTGTCCCTTGGACTGAAAGGTCCCAGGTTCAATTCTTGTGAAGGGCAGGTACCTCGGTTGCAGGCTTCATCCCCAGCCCCAGTAGGAGCAAGGGGGAGGCAACCAATAGATGTGTCTCTCTCACATCAATGTATCTCTGCCTCTACCCCTCCCTTCCACTCTCTTTAAAAATTAATGGAAGAAATATTCTAGGGTGAGAATTAACAACAAAACAAACCCCCCCAAAAATGCATCAACAACCTAAACACAGTGCTAAAACCAAAAAACTATTAGAAAAAAATATGAGTAAATCTTGTGATTTGGGTATGGGATTCTTAGATATGATAGCAAAACCTTGAGCAACAAAAGAAAAAAAATAGATAAATTGGACTTCATCATAATTAAAAACTTTTGTGCATCAAAGAGCATCATCAAGAAAGTGAAAAGAGCCCTGGCCAGTGTGGCTCAGTTGGTTGGGCATCGTCCTGCGCACCAGGAGGTTGCTGGTTCAATTCTCGGTCAAGGGCACTTGCCCAGGTTGTGGGTTCAATCTCCAATAGGCAGCTGATCAATATTGTACTCTCACATCGATATTTCTCTCTCCCTTTTCCTTCCTCTCTCTCTAAAAATCAATAAACTGCAAAAAAGAAAGTGAAAAGATAATCTCAGAATGGTAGGATTTATTTGCAATCATATATCTGATAAAGACTTAATATGCAGAATATATAATGAACTCCTATAACCCAACAACAAAAAGACAACACAATTTTTAAATGGGCAAAGTATTGAATAGATATTTCCCAAAGAAGATATACAAATGGCCAATAAGCACATTAAAAGATGTTCATCATTAGTTATTAGGGAAATGCAAATCAAGAACTACAATGAGATACCATTCATACCCACATCCAAATAACGAAAAATTACAAGTGTTAGTGAAGATGTGAAGAAACTGGTACTCTATTGCATTGTGGTGGAAACGTAATATGGGTCAGCCCTTTTGGAAAATAGTTACAAAGTCACAAAACTAAACACAGAATTACCACATGGCCCAGCCAGTGTGGCTCAGAGGTAGAGCGTCAACCCAGGAACCAAGAGGTTATCAGTTTTTGTTTTAAATATATTTTTATTGATTTCAGAGAGGAAGGGAGAGGGAGAGAGAGATATAAACATCAATGATGAGAGAATCATTGAT
>NW_005370773.1:856257-858758 GCF_000412655.1 Myotis brandtii | reverse complement strand
TAAATAAATAGTTTATCTTTAAAAAAAGAATTACCACATGACCCAGCAACCGGATTCCTAGATATATACCCAAAAAAACTGAGAACAGCTACTGGGGATTGAGCCTGAAACCCAGGCACGTGCCCTGACTGGGAATGGAACCATGACTTCCTGGTTCGTAAGTCGATGTTCAATCACTGAGCTACAGGGGCTGAGCACAGAAAATGTTTTATAATTAGCTGAAGGATTTCCAAATGAGTCAGATGAAGTTAATGGAATTTCCTATTTCTGTGCTAACCAGTGTGTCTATAATTACTAATTATATCTATTTACTGAACTATATTTCCTTTCCATTAAATCTCAAATGGATATGATGCACTAATGGACATACAAATTTTATCTTTATTAAAAATATTTGTGATCTCTTGATTACAGTTAGACTATTTTCCCTCTGGAGGTTAGAGGTGTAACATTTCAAGGAATATTTAGTATTCCAGATGGCAGGAGACACAGACTTCAATGTTTATTAATCTCAAATACATCTTGATATTTTCTATGGTTCTTAAATGTTCTAATATTATCTTCAAGTTTATTTTAAAAAAATTTTAATCCTCCCCCGAAGATATTTTTCCATTAATTTTTAGAGGGAGTAAAAAACAGAGGGAAAGACAGGGCCCAGGTCAGGGAGGAACCTGTAACCAAGGTACATGCCCTTGACCAGATCAAACCCAGGACCCTTCCACTGAGCCAAATTGGCTAGGGCTATCTTCAAGTTTATATTTATCTCTCTGCCATTTTGATTTATTCAGACTGAAGATTTTGAGCCTTTCATATTCCATTTACAAACTGGTCTCAAATTGTACTATTTTTCCAAATTCTCACATTAATTCTAAGTGTTTCAGTTAGGACTGAATCAATAATTATTATCAAACATAAACATATTAGTATTACTTTAGTTTCTGCACTAAAACATTTTGTTACATATTTATGTTTTGTGTGCAGTATTTCAATCTTGGGTAATAATTTTAGTTGTGGGTGCCATTGTATCATGTTCCTGGCATAAAAGGAAAAAGGCTTTCTGTTGCCTCCTTTTATTGAACCTCTTTTGTATTTAATAAATCCAATCTGGAGAATTAAAAGAGAGAATTTTTAAATATACAGCAATAAATAGGAAATGTGGCAACATTTTATCTGCTCTGCTGATGTAATAATTTGTGAAAAGAAAGCAAAGGTATTCATCCAGGGGGTGGCTTTGTCCCTTACCTTGCCATTGAGAACGATGTTCTGACTTCCGCACAACACCGACTGGCGACTAACTTTGTTCCCAGAGGCCTGAAAGGAAACAGCAGGGAATGAGGGGCGGGGGCAAGCTGCGTAGGTTTTGAGCTAGAGGTTTCCGTCAAAGAAGTTCATACTGGAGAGAAAGACTTGAAATAGGGAATAGTCTACAAGGAATGAGTCCAGAATTTCAATGAAGCAAGGGTGGACTAGGAAACCAGGGACTGGAAGAACAGGTGCAGAAATTCAATGTGGGAGGTCTGTCTATATAGCCTAGTGCAGCGGTTCTCAACCTGTGGGTCGCGACCCCTTTTGGGGTCGAACGACCCTTTCACAGGGGTCGCCTAAGACCATCGGAAAACACTTATATAATTACATATTGCTTTTGTGATTAATCACTATGCTTTAATTATGTTCAATTTGTAACAATGAAAATACATCCTGCATATCATATATTTACATTACGATTCATAACAGTAGCAAAATTACAGTTACGAAGTAGCAACGAAAATAATTTTATGGTTGGGCGTCACCACAACATGAGGAACTGTATGAAAGGGTCACGGCACTAGGAAGGTTGAGAACCACTGGCCTAGTGGCACCAGAGACGTGGTTTCAAGCCCCAATTCTATCTCCCAATTTTAAAGCCCTAACCCCAGGGTAATGACTTCACCAGTATCATAGAGTTGGGAGATTCAATGAAAAACAAAATAATAGTAGTAACGTTGATTGAGCCACTTACACACATCATATATTGACTATAAAGAGCTTAACAGTCTTTAGCACATAGTAATCAATTATGACAGGTTCGTTTTTAAAAGCCCGAAGTCTGGAGCTGTAATTAATATTAGGATGGACGAGACCTGCCCTGCTTTCTATAAAGCATTTTGTCTCTACGAGGAAACCGGAATTCAATGAAAAAGCCTAAACTGGCCATTTACGGAATAAATAAGGCCAGACCTATACACGACACAGGGACCGGGGTGGGGCAGGGAGAAGAGGGGGCACCGGCCCCAAAGGGACCCCGGCCTGGAGAGGGACGCGCCGAAGTGCGGACACCGCGCACCGTCTCGATGTACTCGGACTTGTTGTAGAGCAGCTCGCCCAACTCCATGGCCACCAAGTCCTCCACGCAGCTCGGGCTCCAGCCAAAGCCTGTCAGCCGCTCAGTCCGCCGGGGATGCCGGGGATGCCGGAACTTCCGGCGAGCGCTGCACTTCCGCTCCCAGGCTGCCTCGGGTCTC
>NW_005370773.1:824188-856061 GCF_000412655.1 Myotis brandtii | reverse complement strand
GCCGGCGACGGCTGCTCTTCCCGTTCGTTCGCCGGCCCGATGGAAGAACCTTCTGGGAAGCCCCTCAGTTTTGAGGAGAAGGAAAAGGTGCGGGGGTGCGGGAAGGGCGACTCGGAACTCTGTCCCCTTCCCCGGGATTGCCGGCCGCTGAGTCCCGGCGACGCGGCGCGCTGGCCTGTAGCCTGCGCTCTTCGGACTCGCGCTGCCCGGGGAGTGAAAGTGTGGAAGAGCGCTGTGCTCGCCTGGTGGCATTTAAAGACACTTTTTTTATTTTTTGCAGCACGAATGCATAAATACAAAATGTAAAACTGTAACTAAAGCTAAAGTCCCCATCGACACCCTCCCTCCGCCCCCACACTCTCAGCCCTAGCTTCGCCCACCCACCCAGCCTTAGGTTGGTGGGTGCGGAGGGGCGCACTTGTAGTCTCTACCCACCAAGAAGTGGGGTTATTTTTTGGAGAGGAGAGTGTTCATGCAGGTACAGTCAGGATGGTTCTGCAGCTTCCGCTTTCCTTCTCCATGTTTGACATCCATGTTAGTACATGTTTATTGAGCCGATTTTTTTAGGCTTTGTATAGTATTCTGCAGAATGGAAGTGCCATCTTTAGCTATTACTCTGCTGAGACAGGCGGTTCCTGCTTTTGCTTCTGCAACAGTAACAGTGTTGCTCCAGCCCTCTGAACCTAGGCTGATATTAGCTAGAATGTATCCTGTGCTGGCTGTGCCAAGCTTTGTGCTGCGCTCTCCATTCACTTTAACTCAGCAGTCCTCTTATCCCGGCCTACTTTCTTTTTCTTTTCTTTTTAATTTCAGAGAGAGGAAGGAAGAGGGAGAGAGGGAGAGAGAGAGAGAAACAGTGATCAGTTGCCTCCCACACACACCCGGGGATGGAACCTGCAACTTGGGTATCTGCCGTGACAGGGAATTGAACCCGTCACTGTTTGGTGTATGGTGACGCCCCAACCAACGGAGCCACACCAGCCAGGCCCAGCCTACTTTCCAGTGGGGGTGAGAAGGGCATTTACAAGTCAAGATAATTCCCAGATAATTGATAAGCCTGGTGACTAATAGGACGATGTAAGAAGCAGCCTGGCACAGATTTAAGAGCACAAACTGGAGAGCTGGACTGCATGGGTTTGAATTACATACCATTTAAACTGTGTGATTTTAGACAAACAGCTTTCCCTCTGAGCTTCCCTTGCCAGCTCCTTCCTACTCAGGTCCAGGTTCAAATGGTCCTTAGAAACGATCTCTGGCCACCCTCTCTACCATAAAGTAGTCCATTCCCATAACTCAGGAGCTCTCATGCCTCCCTGTTTACCTGGGTTTGATTACGGAATAAATAAGGCCAGACCTATAAACCTGTCATGTTTATTTGTTTTCTTCTTTATTATCATTCACCTTATGTAAGCTTGACCACACTGTATGTCTAGCACCTGGAACAATAGCTGATACCCTTAGGAACTGATACAGCGATTGTCTCCAGATGGTAGAGATACCTGGACCAATAATTGACAAATAAGAGATTCCATTTTCACTGAGGGTGACAGCTCTTTTTTGTTATTGTTAATCCTCACCTGAGGATATTTTTTCCATTGATTTTTAGAGCAAGTAGGAAGGAGGGGGAAAGACAGAGAGAAACATCGATGTGAGAGAGACATATCAAATGGTTGCCTCCTGTACGCACCCTAGGTGGGGCCGGGGATCAGGCCTGCAACTGAGAGGTACGTGCCCTTGATCAGAATTGAGCCTGAGACGATGCTCTATCCACTGAGCCAAACCAGTCAGGGCGAGGGTGACAGGTCTTACTACTTCGGAGGATCTCACAGTGAGAATGGGAGCTGGGGGAAACAGAGAAGTAAACAGATAACAGAGTAATAAATACCATGATAAAGAAAGCACAGGGGAGAAGTGGACTGTCTACCTGGATTGAAAAGAGCCTAGAAGTCTGTTCCAGGGAAATAAAAATCTAAGCTGAGGCTTGCGGAATCAGTAGGAATCAGCAAAGTGAGTTGGGGAGGAAATGCTGCCGGTGAGAACAATAGTCTGTGCAAAGGTTCTGAGACAGCAGAGGGCTTGTTGCTTTGTGAGAAGTGAGAGTGATGTGGGTTTGTGCCCTCCACTGCCTCTGGCTGAGGGACCAGCTGAGCACGGCACTCATGTCCGGTAGGCACTGTACCCCTTCTCTTTCCACTGCTCAGAATTGTCTGGTGTTTTTCTTCTTTCAGTTGAAGGAAAAATTAGCATTCTTGAAAAGAGAATATAGCAAGACGCTGGCCCGTCTTCAGGTAAGTGAATCTTATTCTCTCAAATTGAGGTATTGTAGTACAAACTATAAACAATTCTTCATAATACTGAAGGTTTAAAAAAAATTATTTTCCCTTAAATTTGTTCCTTGAGCTGCTTTTGCTTTCTCTAGCGGGCCCAAAGAGCTGAGAAGGTTAAGAATTTTATTAAGAAAACAGTGAAAGAACAAGATTCTTTGCTCCAGCCAGAAGTTTCACCACAGCTGAACCACTCAGGTAAAGCTAGCCCACTCACTTATGCTTGCTTTATTATTCATTTTCCAGGGGTATTTGGCTGTGGTTCTTTTCCTCATGAGGATGCAATGGACTCTTTAAAGTGTACAATTGGGTGGTTCTTTCTATATAGTTACAGGAGCATGCAACCATCATCACTATTTCTAGAACATTTTCACCACTCCCCAAAATAAACCCCTTACCCATCCCACTCCTAACCCCTGGTGACCACGAATCTACTTTCTGTTTCTGTGGATTAACCTTTTCTGGACAATTCATATAACTGCAGTCATACAATATGTGGCCTTTGGGACTGGCTTCTTTTACTTAGCATAGTGTTTTCAGTGGTCATCCACCCAGACGTACATACATCCAGGCATGCATCATTACCCATTCCCTTTTGCAGCTGAATAATGTTTCATTGTATAGGTGTGCCATCATTTGTTAATCCTCACCCGAGGATATTATTTCCCCATTGATTTTTAGAGAGAGTAAAAGGGAGGGGGAGAGGCAGGGAGAGAGAAACATTGATGTGAGAGAGACATGTGCCCCGACTAGGGCCAGGGATCAAGCTTGCAACCAAGGTACGTGCCCTTGACTGGAATTGATCCCATGACCCTTTAGTCTACGGGCCAAAGCTCTAACAGTTGATCCAAACCAGCCAGGGCGATGTACCATCATTTGTATATCCATTCATCAATTGATGGACATTTGGGTTGTTTCTGCTTTTTGGCTAGTATGAATTTGGGCTATTAAGCTACCATGAACATTCATGTACAAACATTTGTGTAGATATTTGTATCCAATTATTTTCAATATATGCCTAGGCATGGAATTGCTGGGTCATATGGTAATTCCACATTTAACTTTTTTAAAATTGATTTTTAGAGAGAGAAGAGAGAAAAACATGGATTTGTTGTTCCACTTATGCATTCTTTGATTGATTTATTGTATGTGCCCTGACTGAGGATTCAACCTGCAATCTTGGCTTATCAGCACAGTGCTCTAACCAACTAAGCTAACCAGCCAGGGCTATGTTTAACTTTTTGAGGAATTGCCAGACTTTCCTATAGCAGCTACACCATTTTGTATCCCACTACAATGTGGGTAAGGATTCAAATTTCTCCACATCCTCACCAGTACTTTTAATTTGCCATTTTAAAATTATAACCATCCTGGTGGATGTGAAGTGGTATCTAATTATGGTTTTAATCTGCATTTCTCGGTGACTAATGATGTTGAGCATATTTCCACGTGCTTAGAGGCCATTTGTCTATCTTCTTTAGAGAAATGTCTATTCAAGTCCTTTGCCAATATTTTAGTTAGGTTATTTGTTTTTTAATTCTGGGGTTTTAAGTGTCCTCATACTGTAGCTATTCGACCCTTATTAGATGCATGATTTGTAAATATTTTCTCTCATTCTGTGAATGATAAACTATGCTTTCAGTTGAGTTGTTTATTTAGTGCTCTTTTTCCCTCTCAACTTTTAGTAATTATACTTATTGCTTAGTTATTGGAAAGATTTTTTAAAATATATTTTTATTGATTTCAGAGAGGAAGGGAGAGGGAGAAAGAGTAAGAAACATCAATGACAAGAGAGAATCATTGATAGGCTGCCTCCTGCACGCCCCACACTGGGGATTGAGCCCACAACCTGCACACGTGCCCTGACTGGGAATCGAATCGTGACTTCTTGGTTCATAGGTCGATGCTCAACCACTGAGCCACGCCAGTTGGGCTGGAAAGATTTTAAAATTAAATTTCTACATATGTACAGAGAAATGTGTCTGGCTGGAAGTACTCTAAAAAACAATGGCCATGCCCTAGCTGGTTTGGCTCAGTGTCTAGAGCGTTGGCCTACTGACTGAAGGGTCCCAGGTTCGATTCCAGTCAAGGGCACATGCCTGGGTTGCAGGCTTGATCCCCAGTAGGGAGCATGCAGGAAGCAGCCGATCAATGATTCTCTCTTGTCATTGATGTTCCTCTTTCTCCCTCTCCCTTCCTCTCTGACATCAATAAAAATATACTAAAAAAACAATGGTCATTTCTCATGTTAATACTTAGGTCATTTATAATCATAAAATTGGAGGCTATTGAAATAGGAATGAGGTATTAAAATTACTTGAGCCCTGGCTGGTGTGGCTCAGTTGCTTGAGCATTGTCCCGTGCACCAAAAGGTCACTGGTTCCACCCCGGACAAGACACATGCACAGATTGCAGATTTGATTCCCAGGCAAGGGCACATACAGGATGCAACGGATTGATGTTTCTCTCGTATCAATATTTGTCTCTCTCTCCCCTCCTCCCTTCCTCTCTGTCTCTAAAATTAATAAAAATGTATTTTTTAAAAATTACTTGAGCCCCAAAAAAACCAAACATGAAATAAAATATTAAGTGAGATATGGGGAGATATTGGTCAAAGGGTAGAGTTTCAGTTACACAGAATGAATAAATTCTAGAGATCTAATATACAGCATGGTGATAATAGTTAATCCTGCATGTATACTGTGTACTTGAAATTTGCTAAGAGAACTGATCTTAAGTGTCCTCAACATACACAAAGATATTGTAACTATATGAATTGATGGATATGTTAATTAACTTGATTATGGTAACACTTTGCAATGTATACATATATCAAAATATCACATGTACACCTTAAATTTATATAGTTTTCATCAGTTGTACCTCAGTAAAGCTGCAAAAAAATAAGAAAAAAAATGACTTCAGCCCTAGCTGGTTTGGCTCAGTGGATAGAGCGTCAGGCTGTGGACTGAAGGGTCCCGGGTTTGATTCTCGTCAAGGGCACATGCCTGGTTTGCGGTTTTGACCGCCAGTAGGGAGTGTACAAGAGGCAGCCAATCAATGATTCTCTCTCATCATTGATGTTTCTATCTTTCTCTCCCTCCCCCTTCCTCTCTGAAATCAATAAAAACATATTATTAAAAAAAAATGACTTCAATAAAAATAGATAATCTTTTAGTTTAAAAGACATTCTAGCACAATTCTATTTGTTTACATTTATTTAAAATTATTATGATTAGATTATGAAAAACTTGAACTTTGTTTTGCTTGAGTGAAATACATTAACTACTAAGTAAATATAATATTTTTAAGTAATACAGTATTTATATGTAATATTTAAAAATAAATGTAGAATTTCTGGTTTCATTTTAAAAGGAAAATATTAATTATATAAATTTTTCTCCTTAGAACCTAAAACTAAAGTATCTTCTTGTGATGCATTACAAATTAACACCTGTCTCAATGAAGAAAATGGAGACGTTGAGCCTGAGTCCTCCAACGCTGGACATGGCCCAGTGGAAGGATTACACATGCAGAGAACAGATGATATACAAGAGGATTTTGCCTACAGTGTCAGTGGCCCTGATGGTGAGAAAAGGCAGAGTAAGCTTCCAGGGAGAAGAAAGAAGCAACAGAAGAGAACATTCATTTCACAAGAGAGGGAATCTTTCTTTGACCCTGATCCACTTATGCTGTCTAGAAAAAAACTCAAGGAACAAGAAGAAATCAATAGAGAAAATCCTGAGACACCTGTAGCTAAAATAAGAACTAACTTTCCAAGTCCTCATTCTGACCTTCCAGATTCTCAAGCACCAGTTACAGAAACTAATGGAGGGAGTGTTTTAATTCCACCAAAGGCCAAACCACAAAGCAGTGTGGATGCTCTTTCAGGAGGGAATCATCTCCCCAGGGTGTCCCCACCTCCTTTGCATACTCCATCAGACAGCAGTAGTGGTCAGCCCCTCCAACATCAGCCTTCTAAAAGGAACTGTGAACGTATTCCTCATGGCTTAAAAAACATTAGCCCTACCTCACCTGTCAACTTAGAGGCACAGGACAAAAAAATGACTGTCTTTACAGGTAACCCAGAGGTAAATAAAACTGTAGGTCCAAGTGGCCAGCTGCCTAGAAGTCTTGACTTAGAGGCTGATAATGCATATTCTGTAAATGAATTCACTTATAGCTTATCAGCAAATGAAAACCAAAGCTTAAAAGAACAAGATCACACAGAGAAGTCTTCAGAATCTCCCAGTAGTGCTCTTGATGGTAGAAATGAACATTTTCAGGAAAGTGAGGTTCTGAGTCAGTGTAAAAGTCTTGGCCCAGAAATAATCTCTCCTGTTTCTGCAGAAAATCAAGCACATTCTTGCACCGTGCTCGAAGGCCTTTTTCCTGCAGAATATCATGTAAGAACAACGCGACATATGTCAAATTGCCAGAGGAAAGCAGCCGTGGAGGCTGTAATTCAAAGTCACTTGGGTGTCAAAAAGAAAGGCATTAAAAATAATAAAAAGAAAGCTACTAAAATTTTAAAATTTTCCAATGAAGAAACTAACCAAGATGAATTTAGGGTGTATGACAGGTGCACAGAAAAAGCAAGTTCAAGAAGTCCTTTTCAGAGACTTCTCTCATTAACTGAAGTCAGCTCTCCCACTGGGCACACCACGGATGATTTTTCTAGGACTTCGGTTACACAGTCATCTGGTAGAAGACACAGAGGGAAAAGAAAGTCAGTCCCCACCCCTACATTACATCACCATGAACTACTTTTGCCCACTTCTGGCGCATCAGGTGTTAATAGGTCCAAGGACAAAGATCAGAATGAAAAAGCAGTTATTCATGGTAAGAGGGGAGTTCAAGGTAAATCAAGGTGTGGTTGAGGATGGTGATGACGATGGTCTCTAAAGCTTACTGTGTGCCTGGCGCTTTCTAAATGTCATACAGACACTAATTCAATCATCACAGGAGGTAGGATCTGTTTTTATCCTCGCCTTACAGATGAAACTAAGGCATAAGGAGATTAAAGTGCTTTAGTTAATTAAAGTGACAGAACTGGGGTTCAGACCTGGCCATGTGATGCTAGAGGTCACTATTCTGGTTGGAAATGTTGACACTGAGAGGGAAAATATATTGGAAGTTTACCTAAAATTAGTATTCAGGTACAACATAGTCTTTATCCAAGGGTAGAAATATAACTAATATAGGAAGTGTTTCTGAAGTAAAATGAAATATGTGTCAGACTCTCACAGGAATGATTGTGGAATAAAATACAATCAAATCTGAGCAACTTTTTTGAGTAAAATAGCCAATATAATCTCTCTGAGCTCTGTGGGATACAAGATTTTGGAAGCTAGCAAGTGAATATTTATTCATTTACTTGGAAGTCATATCTGATAAACTGAGCATGAAAACTGGATAGTTCACTCTGCTTCTGTATTAGAGGTCAGCAAACTTTCTATACAGGGCCATGTAGAAAATTGTGCTCTATTAGAGCTACTCAAGTAAAGTGCAAAAATAGCCACAGACAACATGTAAATGTGACCATATTCCAATAACACTTATTTACAAAAATAAAACCTGCTTTCTCTATGTCCTTGGACTCAGGCCCTGGTCTGTGCGCTATAATTAATCTATATATACAAAAACCTAAGCGACTGAACGACCCATCGCCATGATGCTCACTGACTACCAGGGGTCAGACGCTAAACACAGGAGCTGCCCCCTGGTGGTCAGTGTGCTTCCACAGCCAACCTCCTGCGGCCCCGATTGAATTCGTGCACCGGGCCTCTAGTTAAAAATAAGAGTCATTATGATGTATCATCTTCTAAGTCAATAAGAATACAAAGGAATAGAAAGTAGGGCAATATAAGAATAAACTAGAAACTTTCTTTTCTATATGTTGACATAATCTGCTATTTTAGTAACCTGCAGCTACATTTAAAAAAATTTTTTTAGGTGACCTTCACATATGAATAATAATTCAGTGACATTTAGTACATTTACAACATGCAACCGTGATCCCTACCTAGTTCCAAAACATTTTTATCACCTGACATGGAAACTCTGTACCCACTAAGCATTTAATCTTCATTTCTTCTCATCCAGCCCTTGGCAACCATCAATCTATTCTATATGGGTTTACTTATTTCATGTCAATGTATTATACAATGTGTGATCTTTTATGTCCGGCTGCTTTCACCTTGCTTTCAAGATACATCCATGTTCTAGCATGTATCAGTACTTCATTCTTTTTTTATGGCTGAATAATCCATTGTATATATATGTACTAGCATTTATTTATTCATTATTAGGTGATGGATTCAGATGCATTTTGAATGGTATAGAAGAATTCCAGTCTCTAAGAATCCTATATAATAAAACCCTAATAAGCAAATCGACTGAGTGGCAGAATGACCGGTTGCTATGACGTGCACTGACCACCAGGGAGCGCTGCTCAGCCAGAAGCCGGCTCACAGCTGGTGAGCGCAGAGGCTGTGGCAGGAGCCTCTCCTGCCTCCGAGGCAATGCTAAGGAGGAGCAAGCCCAGCTTCTGGCTGGCAAGCGCAGAGGTGGTGGTGGGAGCCTCTACTGCCTCTGTGGCAGGCGGACCCCCCCGCCGCCCGCCTGCCCCAGTGCACTAATGTGCACCGGGCCTCTAGTAGTAAATAACTCTTTGCTTGAAAGGGGGACTAAGTTTTCTTCAGTGAGAAAAGCCAGCATTTTGTAGACTGTATTCTGGTAGTTTGTTGGAATCATAGTTTTAGAGCAGAAAGGGCTTTAGAGATTCTTAGTCCATTTCCTTTCTGAGGGGCCAGGGAATATGAAGTGCATTGACTTGCCCAAAGTAGCACAGGAAATCAGTGGCTGAGATGGGACTAGACCCCTGTCTTCCCCCAACTAATGCTGTCAGCACCTGTTTGGGCGACTGCACAAGAAGAGCTGCTAGTTAACCACGAACCTGTGGCTGATTTTTGAACTGTTCACTGAGGTTTCAGGGTCATGGAGGAGGAAAGTGATGAACCTGTTACATCCTGTTGGAGTTCAGAAGTGCACTCTTTGTTGGGGGTTAATGTCTCTTGTTGGGTATTTGTTATTATTGTTCCTTTCTATTTTAGGGAAGGAAGGTCACTGCCAAAAAGAGGACTCCTTTTCTTCCATTAATAACACCTATTTAGCTTTGGGCGGTAATGCTTCCAGTGCTCCGTCTCATAAGAATGAAATGCTAAGTTTAAAGCAACTGTCGCCTTTTCTCAAAATCACAGACTTTCAGTTACCTGATGAAGACTTTGGATCTCTTAAGCTTGAAAAACTGAAGTTCTGCTCAGAAAAGCTGATTGAGCCTTTCGGATCAAACGTGTATGGAGAGAGGCATCTGAAAGAGAGAAATTATCTTGTTTCGGAGGAACTGACTCCTAAGCAAATCCACATGGAAATGGAGGGCTTGGAAGAGGAACTGATTGTTCTACCAGGAAAAGCACCTCCTGAAATGACAGAGCTAAAAAGCCAGCCTGGGCAGAAGGGCTTTTCCTCGCCCGCATTACTCTTCACTCCTGTAAATACTGTTACACCAGATGGTAGTGGCCGACCGACAGCAGATGTGTGCTCCCCCGCTTTCCCCGTCTTAGGCACTACTCCAGCTCTTGGCTCCCCGACACACTGTGACAAAGTGTCTGCAGAGGTTGTTGAGCTAACTTGCTCTTCACCCCAGCTTTCTCCTGGGAAAGCCAGTGACAGTAAGCAATGCCACAGTTGCACCAGCCAACCAAAATTAGATGGCAGCCTGCGTGTGACAGGAAGGAAGGGACAGCCTGGCGGTGCCTACGATTCTGGTCCCCAAGCAACACCTTTCCCCACTGAGTCATTCCCTTCCAAAGAAAGTCCACCCTGTGGAAGCAAATGCCTTGACTCAGGGGAACATTCCATCGAACAGGTACAATCTGCTTCCTTTGTGACATTTTCTCTGAAGGAATGACGCACTTCAGTGACTTCTGTACACATTGGCTCCTCGGTGTTTAAGAATGTTTTGATATGTTTCCTTGATAGGACATCATTGTAAACTTTAAGTTCATTCTGGGGAAATTAAAGTTAATTGAAAAATGTGTTTAATATTGGCTTTGTCATCAGTGAAGCAGTTTGCCATAAGAAGTAGGCATTTTGATGAGTGAATGATGCAGCAGATGGCATACGTAAAGTGTAGATTAATGGTGTGACTTTTGTTTCTACAGACTGAATTAGCAGACGTTCCTGCTTGTGACAGCTTAAACCCAGGCCACCTACAGTTGGTTTCAAAGTTAAAGGTCAGAACACTGTTACCTTCTAACGTGTCTTTGTCTTACATGTAAAAAAAATGTGATGAATAGGAAAATGGAGAATTTTATTAGATAGCTTTTCATTTTTAAAAATACATTTTTATTGATTTCAGAGAGGAAGAGAGAGAGAAACATCAATGATAAGAGAGAATCATTAATTGGCTGCCTCCTGCACTGCCCCCCACCGGGAACTGAGCCCGAAACCCAGGCATGTGATGTGCCCTGACCAGGAATTGAACCATGATCTCCTGGTTCACAGGTCGACACACTCAACCACTGAGCCACACCGGCCAGGCAATAGCTTTTCATTCTTAACTTAATACTATTAAATAAATTTGGTAAAAAGGATTCAGAAAAACAGATTTAAGTTCTTTGTTTTTCACAGTATTCACCTATATTTATATTTTGAGATCATCTGAAGAAGTTTGTATGTCAAGCTATTGCCAAAAAACTTAAGCTCAGTAACTCAACTTATTTAAATAAAAAATCAGGCATTAACAGAGGGAGAGAAAGAAAGAGGAGTCATTTGTGACTCTCCTACCCAAATCATCTAATGTTTCTAGAAGAAGCACTTAAGGTGATATATCAGAAAATGGGTAGCAGTTCTTGATTGTGATGTAGTGAATGGTTAATCTTTATATGCTGTGTGATGTATGTGGTTCTAAAAAATGTAAATTACAATATTCTGTTAATGAGCCCTGGCCAGTTGGTTAGAGTGTCATCCTGATATGCCAAGTTTGCAGGTTCCGTCCCCTGTCAGGGCTCAAGAAGCAACCAGTAAATCCATAAAATAAGTGGAACAACAAAGTTGATTTCTCTCTCTCTCTCTCTCTCTCTCTCTCTCTCTCTCCCTCTCCCCCCCTCCCCCTTTCTCTCTCTCTCTCTCTAAATTCAATAAATGTTTTCTTAAACTGATCATTGCATTAAAAAAAACAATATTCTGTTAATGACGTTTTAGTAAATCCTGAGAATTAGACTGGACCTGTGACTTAGTTACCTTTGTATTCACGGTGTAGAGTACGGTTTCTCAATGTCAGCGTTGCTGACGTTAGGGGCTGGATAATTCTTTGCTGGGAGAGGTTGGGTGGCCTGTGCATTGTAGGATGTTCAGCAGCAGCCTCGGCCTCTACCAGATAGAGCCAGCAGCACCCCCTCCCTAGTTGCAACAACCAAAAATGTCTGCAGACATTGTCGAGTGTTCCCCAAGGAGTGTTGCCAAATTGCCCCCAGTTGAGAACAACTGGTACAGAAGAAAGAGTTTAAAATCCACATAAACTGTTTGCCAATTACTGGCTTTGTAACCTTGTACAAATCATTTAGCCTCTGAGCTCCAGATTCCTTTTCAATAAAAGATACATAGTAATACCTGTGTCATTTCAAAGCTATTCTTCAATCAATTTTAATAATTTAGTTTCTTCAGGAATCAGCCGTTTCATTGTGTCTTCAAGTAAAAGCCCCCATTTCTAAAAAATATTTTTTTCCTACATCAGATTTAAGAGATTTGTCCATTCTGTTGGTCTTGTAGAAAATTAGTTTTTGGTTGTATTGATAGTTGAAGTTTTCATTTCCTATTTCATTTACTTTTGTTTTTACCCTTAATAACTCCTTCCTACTGTTTTTCATTGTGGTCCTTTCATTGTTCTTTTACTTTCTTGAGCTGCTTGCTTACTTTATCTTTCTGCTTTTTTAAAAATATATTTTATTGATTTTTTACAGAGAGGAAGGGAGAGGGATAGAGAGTCAGAAACATCGATGAGAGAGAAACATGGATCAGCTGCCTCCTGCACACTCCCTACTGGGGATGTGCCCCAACCAAGGTACATGCCCTTGACCGGAATCGAACCTGGGACCCTTTAGTCCGCAGGCCGACGCTCTATCCACTGAGCCAAACCGATTAGGGCCTTTCTGCTTTTTTAATAAATACATTTATGATTGATTATACTTTTTTGGGGAAATCTTGCTTTGGCCACATGCTGCATGTTTGTTCTCCCTCCCCCTTCCCCCCATGCTGTATGTTTGGATGCCTAGTGCTCTCCTTGCTGTTCATTTAGAAATAGTGTGTTATTTCAACCCATGAGTGGTTCATCAGGATGTTTAATTTCTAAGTGGGTAAGTTCTTATGGGCTATCTTTTGTGGTTAAATTTGAATGTATTCTATTCTGGAGTAGTCTATTCTTTTATTTTTTATTTCTTTAGGTTTTTTTGTTTGTGTGTTTTTTGAGAGAGGAAGAAAGAGAGAAACATCCATTGGTTGCCTCCTATATGCGCCCCAAACGGAGATTGAACCCGTAACCTAGGACTGTGCCCTGACCTGGAATCCAACCTGCAATCTTTAGGTGTATGGGACTATGCTCCAACCAAGTGAGCCACCCAGCCAGGGTGGAACTATACTTTTAAATTACATCATGAGATGAAGGTGTATGGGCAATTTTTTTTAGTTACCTGTAAGACCCACCATGCTCTATTTTGACCTGCATAAAACTTTCATTACACTTACTTGGTATTTAATTAATCCTTGTCATGCATCACTTTTCATATTTTTTTTCATAAAACAGACCCCAAGTATCCCTTTAGCATAACATTATTGCCATTCTGGTTAGAATCCTTCAGGTTCCTGTTCCGTAGATGTGAGTGCCATGTGGTGGGAAATAGCTGGTGTCAAAGAGCCGTGTATCATAACTGCTTGTGAATATGCAGTTTCTCTTTGGAAACCTCTGGATACTGGGCAGTGGGAAAAAATGTATTCCTGGCACTTTGCAGAGGTGAGTCCAAGTCTAAAAGAAATCTTTGCCGTTATTTGCATGATAATGGATCAGCAGCTTACCAAAGGAGGAGTGGGGGGTCTATGACTGCAAAACAGAACAGAGAGATAAGCTTTATTAGGAGAATTTCAAACATAACAGAAAAATTGTGCAGTGAGCACCATGTCCCTGCCATCTAGTCTGCAGTTCACATTGTGTTTCATTAGCTTTATTTACCGCACGTTCACAGGTGGGTCTTTATCTCGAGCTGATGAAGCAGCTTGGCGTTTCCATCTGTTCTGACTTCTAAGCGTGCTGACGCCCACCGATCTTACCCTTCATGAAAGCATCGTTCCTGCTGCTTTTCCGCATGTGTTTTCTTCCAGGTCCTGTCCACCTTCATACTTGTCCACCTGGTGCACTCCTAGTGGCTTACAATTTTTAAACTGCTTTTTCTCATTTAGCATATAAACATTTCTCCTTCATACTTATCTATGTAGAATTTTATTTATATTTCCAGATTTATTCAGGTATAATTGACAAATAAACTTGTAATATGTCTAAAGTGTACTCAGTGATCATTTGATACGTGTATACATTGGGAAAGGAATCCCACAGTTAAGTGATGGAACACATCCATCACTTTGCATAATTACCTTTTTTTTTTCCTTTTGTGAGAACCTTGAAGATCTAATCTCCTCTCTTAGCAGATTTCATTCTTGTTCTCTAGTATATCCACAGCTTCTTGCTCTGTGCTTGTGCTCAATAAATAAATATTTGTTCAGTGAATAAATTTATTTTAATGGTTGTATTGGCTCAAATGCCAGAATTTACTTAACTGTTCCCCTGTTGGTAGGAGCATAAGCTGCGTGAATAAATGCTGCAGTAAACACTGTTATGCATGTAGCTTATTTGGATTTACGACTAATAAAAAAAGGGTATTTGCCGAACCTTCTCACATTTCCAAATGTTGGAAACTATCCTGGTATAGTAAGAATGAAAACAGATGCAACAAATTTTGGAAAATTTAGATTGATTAAAAATGAAACAACCAAACATCATTTTGGCTCTTATTTTATTTAGGTTCCAGTGTTACAGATAGTTCCCATGCCTGATGTGTGTAACCTTGTGTGTGTGGCCTTGGGGAATTTGGAAATCAGAGAAATCAGGTGCGTAGTTCTCCAGAAGTTTTCTTTTCCTTTATCTTTCACTTGATCCCGCACTTAAGTTTCCTTTTAAAATTTGAACCTAGTCCTTTACTATTAAAGACTTATTCCTGCACTGGCCAGTGTGGCTCAGTTGGTTAAGCGTCCCAGGCACTGAAAGGCTGTAGGTTCGATTCTTGGTCAGGGCAAGTGCCCAGGTTTCGGCCTTGATCCAAAACCTGGGCTTCCCTGAGTCTGCCCCACATACATGTCATTTAAAAGGTCAACCAGATAATTAGGCAGAGATTATAGCAAGAGTTTAGGGCTCTTTTCTGGCTCTCTACTTTTGGGATTTCTCTGCCTCACTTTCACGCTGAACCCGTCGGACAGAAGGGAAGCAGCCAGTGGATGTTTCTCTCCCTCTCCCTCTCTCTATAAAATCAATTTTTAAATCTTATTTAAAAAAAAAAAAACCTCTGACTTCTCTGCATTTCTTTTTATATTTGGCTTAGGGCATTACTTTGTTCCTCTGATGGTGGATGTGAAAAGCAGGTGCTCCTGAGGACTGGAAATATACACGCTGTGCTTGGCCTGACAAAGAGGAGGCTAGTCAGCAGCAGCAGGACCCTCTGTGATCAGCAAGTAGAGATCATGACATTTGCAGAAGGAGGGTAAGAAAAGCACCAGCTGATTTAACCATTAGATAAAGAATGATTTCATCCCCGGGTTTCAGAGAAAGTTGGATCCCCAGCATCTTGTCTTTCTGTGTGTGGGCGTGGTATCGCAGGTTCTGCTCAACACTGGAACGTAGAGCAGTTAGAAGGGTGGACGCGGACGTGCAGGGAGGAAGCCAGTGCCGTGGAGAGGCTCAGCAAATGTTGTTTGTTCCTTTTGTCTTCTTTGAAATCTCTGTGTGCCCCTTAAATATTCCAGGTACCTCAAGATTCTAGACCCTTCTCTTGCTCCACACACTTGGTTTTCATGGCTTCAGTTACTGTCCAGCTTCTGACTACTTCTGAACATACATTTCCAGCTCTGAGCTCTTTCTTGACCTCTAGACCTGCATGCTTCTTCATTAGACATCTGGGGTTCCCTCGGATTCAACACGCTGAAAACGAGGCTCTTAGTGTCCTCTGTGTCTGTTGTATACTCCTTTATATACTTTATTGTGATTATTAATCTGTCTTTTCTAGTAATAGACGGTATATCTTTTTATAAACTGCTGCAGTAATCTAGATAAGAGACAATTATTTGCCTAAATTAGGAAAGTGTTAGTGGAGATGGGGAGAAGCAGACAGATTTGGGATAGGTGAGATGATAAAATCATTAGGACGTGGTGATGGAGGAGATAGAAAGGAGGGAGACAAGGAAAATGTCCAGGTTTCTGGGCTGGCCACCTGGGTGATGGTACCATTCATTGAGATAGGAATGCAGAAAGAAACGCAAAGTTTAAAGAGAGAGCTGGTGAATTTAGTTGGATATGATGAGTTTGTGGTGCTCGCAGTATATCCAGGTAGATAATTAGAAGTAATACATGTTGTAGAAAGTTTAGCATATACATGTTTTCTGATTGGATCTTTTTTCTGGTATTGGGTTAAAGTTTATTGTACAGACTTCAATAATATGTAGAAGGGCTGCTTAGAAAGTGCTTTGCTACAAAGTGCTGGGTTTTAATACTATTTTAAATGCAGAAGTGAAGAAAAACAGTTTTTGATGCCTCCCGAAGAGACGGTACTAACTTTTGCTGAGGTTCAAGGGACACAGGAAGCTCTGCTTGGTACCACTATAATGAACAACATTGTTATTTGGTAAGTTTTCCCTCAAGATCCTCAGTTTTCTCTTCTGTAATATAAGGATACACCTCTAATTTCACAGGGTCATTAAGATGAAATAAGAGGTCGTAAATATGATAGTTTTTGTTTCTTTACTGTCAGATGCTAGATACTTAATAAGAACATCATATTAATTCAGACATTGTGAAAAGTATCAGTCTGAGTAGACTATCAATGAATGAAATTTTATTGGCAAAAACATATGATTGTTTCTGCTTCTGGTTAGTGCTTGAGTGGCTTCTACCAGACCAACTCTCCTACTTCAAGTGACTATAAACTCTGGAATAAATATAAAAATCAACTAACTGAAGACACTGGAGAGTGAGAAAAAGAATAAAGATACTGGATGGGGTTTGACCCTTAGAGACAGGAAATGTCACTGGACAAGTTTCCGGTTCTTATGGCTTTTAGTAGAGGGCAGGCTCCACTCCACCACTGAGTGGCCAAAAGCTTGATATAAACCTTCTGATGTGTTGTAGAATTGTACACCTGAAACATTTATAATTTTGTAAACCAGTGTCTCCCCAATGCATTCTTTTTGTTGCTAATCCTAACCCAAGAATATTTTTTCCATTTTTCTTTTTTAAGAGAGAGTGGAAGGAAGGGAGGTGGGAGAGAGAGAGAGAGAGAAACATCAATCTGAGAGACACATTGATTGGTTGCCCCTGCACGTGCCCCGACTGGGCCAGGGATAAATTCTGCAATCCAGGTACATGCCCTTGACCTGGAATCGAAACCTCAGCCCTTCGGTCTGAGGGCCGACGCTCTAACCACTGAGAAAACCGGCCAGGGCTCCCAAATACATTTAATAAAAAGAAAACCTGCTGTCCTGCTGGTTCAGTGTGAAAGTGAGGCAGAGAAATCCCAAAAGCAGAGAGCCAGAGAAGAGCCCTAACTCTTGCTATAATCTCTACTGGCTGACCTTTTAAATGACACGTATGTGGGGCAGACTCAGGGAAGCCTGGGTAAGGCATAAAGAACTGAACTAGGTTTTAAAGCAACTGGAATTTGAGGTTAGCCAAGTTAACAGGTTACTGGGTGGGGGGAGTGGGGGACCAGAATTAATACTCTTCAGGGAAACCTAAGAGAATCCAGAGTTTATGTGAAGTGTCATTCGTGATGCCTAGAATATAATCCAGAATTACTAGGTACATAAAAAATGGTTCATTACAGGATCCAAATTAGTAACTTTGTGATAGGGAAACTGAACTCAAGGAGTCCCCAGCCACCTCTCTTTCCTGACCACAGGGAGAACCATGCCTGGCCATCAGTACTTGCAGGGTTAATTTATATTAGGAGAATAATGATTTTTTTTTCTCAGAAGCTTTTCCATTAACTGTTTCCTTGGGGCCAGAATGGGTCTTGAAAAGAGAAAGTTATGATATGAATGTCACTATTACCTACCTCTTCTGCACTGCCCATTGCTAACCTTCTGGGAGTAACTTAGAAAAGCATGGCCCCTGAGAGAAGCCCTGCCCTCCTCCCCAGGGAGCCCTGAAAGGGGACCGTGTTCTACCCCGCCAGGAGCCTGTTCTCACATTGCTGCCACCTAGAGCAGCAGGCTCCCACTTGGGCACTTCCCTCAGGTCTCAGGTCTTATTGGAGGACAGTGTTCTTTACCAAAGTTCTCTTTCTATTCTTTCTGCTATTTCTATAGTCCAGACCTTCATTATGTAGCTCTGAGACTATTAATTTAATCTAGTAATTGCCATGAACCAATATTCAACCTCCAGATCATCTTTTATGCTGTTATTTTATAAACACTCTTACTCCCAGCCCTCTCCCCTCTGCCCCAGAAAGAAAACCTTTTGTGGGGCCCATGTTTGCTTTCCTTCAGCTTCCATTTCCCAGGCTGTACTACAAAAATTCCCTCTTCAGTGCTCCATACACTTGGCTCCCTTTTTTCTTCCCATCCCTCGTTTCCCCCCTTTTGCTAATAGTTGTCTTTTAGCATCTCATATGTAATGGATCACAACAGAATTTGGGATTGGGGAGGGACCTCTATACTAAGAGTAAGTTTGAGTCCTAATTAAGGGGTGCCTTCCCCCACAGTTGCCTTGAGTTCTGTCATATCACCTCAGCCCTCATTGGCATTTCCCTGTCTGAATGCCTGGGCCCTGATTTTTAATTTAGCGTGTGCTGCTTTGTATTATGGAAGTCCTTGAAGATAGTGCCACATCCTATATCCGTTCTTAGTGCCTGTCTTAGCTGTTTGCTTAGGGTAGCTACTCAAAGAAGTATGGCTCACGCTGTCTATCAGAACCAATCTTTTACCTTTGGGCTCTCTATAACTATAAGATGTCCCTCAAAAAAGTATATACACTTTGCCATGGCTGATTTGGCTCAGTGGATAGAGCGTCGGCCTGTGGACTGAAGGGTCCTGGGTTCAATTCTGATCAGGGGCACGTGTCTGGGTTGTGGGCTTGGTCCCTGGGGGGGCGGGGGGAGCGTGCAGGAGGCAGCTGGTCGGTGATTCTCTCTCATCATTGATGTTTCTATTTCTCTCTCCCTCTCCCTTCTTCTCTGAAATCAATAAAAATATTTCTTTAAAAAAAGGTATATACACTTTAACAGCTGATAGGTCAATTTTTAAAACGAAATGTATTTCAATAAACACTGCCTTTATAATTATTCAAAGTATGCATATACCTTTTCGGGGGACACCCTATCCATGTACATATAGTAGTTGTTCACCTTTCCTGTGGGACTCCTTATTTGTTGGGTGCCTAAAGCAATTCATGTTATACTCCAGGTTCAAGTGGTGTGTTTTTTAATAATTTTTTCTGTTTTTATTGATTTTAGAGAGAGAAGAAAGGAGAGGGGGAGAAAGGGAGAGAGAGAAACATCGATGTGAGAGAGAAACATGCTGAACACAACCCTACTGGGAATGAGGCCCCACACTGTAGGCATGTGCCCTGGCCAGGAATCGAACCAGCAACCTTTTGGTGCAGGGGATGACTCCCAGCCAACTGAGCCACACCAGCCAGGGCTCAGTGGCCTGTTTTAAAACTACTGCTGAAGCTTTAAATATTAAATCTTGGTCAAACTACATTAACTGAGAACCATCTTTCACTTATTTAATAGATATTTGAGTCTCTACTTCTCTGTGAGGGATGTAAATATGAATCCTGGCCCCAAGGCCCCTAAAACCTAGTAGGTAAATAAGATTGCTTCACAGTTCCTAGTGTCACAATAATAGAGCTTTGGGATTTGGGAGAGAGCAGTTACTATCTGCAGAACATGCACTAACCTCTGTAAGGGATGCACCTGCTCTGGTGTCCCTTGTATGAGGAAAACCTGGCATACCTACATGAGAATTTAGCTTCCTGTCTTTAGTTTCGTATACAGTACCTGGGCCATAGAAGTTCAGAAGTATGTGTTGAATGATTGCATTCTATCCTTTTACAGTATATATTACATTAAAAATAAGGCATGAGGACAGTACTATATGGAATTGGAGGTGAGGAGACTTCTGTGGACTGGTGCAGACAGGGAGGAGTGAGAGAGTCTAAACTGAGCTCATGCTGCTGGGAGAAGGTGGGACATAATCTGGGCCATAAGAAATGGATGGGTGTTGGTCAACACAGGGAGGAGGTTAGCCAGTAATGAGGGCATTCGGAGGGATAACTTGAACAAAAGCAGAGAGCTGGGAACATGCATACATGCTGAACAGATAGTGAGCTGTCGGGCACAGGAGCAGTGTGAGTAACAGTGCTACGGGGCTGGCTTCGTGAGGACTGTAAGTACCATGAAAAATTACTTGGACTTTATCCGTGGTTAATGGGAGCCAACTGAAAGGGTTTCATCGGCAGAGTCACATGATAGAACAGTTGTTAATGTCACAAATCCTCAAGCTCAGGAGTGGTTCCAGCAAACTTTCTTTTTTCTTTTACATTTAGCCTCTTCTCTCCTTTCACCTTTTTTTCCATTTTTCACTGCAGCTCAGTCTTTCCTTCTTTCTCCATTATCTGGGGCTGGCTCTGGAATAAGCAGATTATAGAGACAAAATTATATGTCTCTTTCAGGTGTCATCTCTTGCCTAACCAGATTTGGTTTCCTGACCATTGTCCTCCATGGAAAATTTAGGTATAACAAAAATTGTGACAAAATCATAATGATTAGAGCTATACCATGTGCCTAATTTTAATACCAAGTAAAATGAGATCATTGAAACCCTTTCTCCTTGAATTTGGAGAGATTTCTCCCTAGTGGCATAGCAGAGGGCTAAACTATCAAATTAAACCATTGGCTATCCCTGGCAGGTGTGGCAAAGTGGTTATAACAACAGCCTGCACACCGAAAGGTCACAGGTTCAATTCCCCGTCAAGAACATGTACCTGTCTGATAGTGGACCCATGCCAGAGGAAGTTGCAGCCTCAAACCATTGCCCAGTCTCCTTACCCTTGGGCTGTGAGCACTGAAGGGGGCTGTACAGTAAAAAACAAACAAACAAAAAAAACCATGTACCTGGGTTGCAGGTTCGATCCCTGGCCCGGTTCTGGACATGTGTGGGAGACAACCAATTGATGTTTTCTCTCTCTCATCCCCTCCCATCTTCGCTCCCTTCCACTCTAAAAAATCAATGGGAAGAAATATCCTTGGCAGTGGATAAACAACAACAAAAACAAAAAACCATTGACCAAATTAAACTATAGTTCCATATTTAGCTCAGGCTGTGATTAAACGAAACAAAGGTCCTGTGTCCCTTAGTTTGTTCTTGGTCCCCTCCTAACGGATGCTGTGATAAATAAGAGAGTTTGATGTGAAAACCAGTTTCCTGGAAGAGTGTTATCAGCTTACCTATTTTTGGTGTCTAAGGAATTTAAAAACTGGTCAGCTCCTGAAAAAGATGCACATTGGTGACTCCTACCAAGCCTCCGTCTGTCACAAAGCCTATTCTGAAATGGTAAGTGCCAATCAGCCGGGACCATTCTGTGTCTGTTCTGAGTGCTACTCTTGGAATCACTGAGTGACTGCAATAACTTAGTGAGCAGTAATTGACTGGCCCTCCTTGTTGCCTGTTTTTTTCAAAATTGGACAGCAGTGTTTGTTCTTTCTTGAAATGGATGAAAATAAGTGTTGGTACAGTACGATTGCTTGGTGAATTTTCTGGCTGTATGACTTAAGGGCAAACATTAATTTCTGGCTGTGAATTTATACTGAGAAATATTATCCTATTAACAGAATTGGCTCCCAACCACATTGCCATAAATCAGTGGTTTTCAACCTTGGCTGCACATTAATCACCTGGGGGAATCTTTTTAAAATCCTGATTTCTGGGCCTCATTCTCCGGAAATTCTGTTTCTTTGTTATGGGGTGGGGCCACAACATTAGTAACAAAGAAACAGAATTTCCAGAGGATGAGGCCCAGAAATCAGGATTTTAAAAAGATTCCCAGGTGATTCTAATGTGCAGCCAAGGTTGCGAACCACTGCCATAAATGATTTATGATGTGAATGTATATCCTGAGGAAGGATGATTAAATGGTCATAGACATGCTTTTCTCTTAGACTTTAGTGTTCTCATATAGAAACGAACCACAGCCTCTTAGCCATTATGTTAATACAGTTGGCTTACAATCTGGTTTTGGCATCTGAACAGGTTGGAGGTAGTTGTCCCAGGGTCAAGGGTCACTGCTCATGCATGTGTGCGCTGTTGAGCCATAAGCAGAGACAGAAGCAGCCAGCTGGGTGCTGTATGGAGACTCACTTGCCCAGCCCCAGGGGCAACCCTGCGGGCCTCAGCACGGGGAGGCTCTGAACGCAAAGGGTGCATCTCTCCCTAGCCCAGCAGCATCTGTGGACATGGATGCAAAAGTTTTGTGGTCTTAGGAAATCTGTCACATGGTCTTGAGGCTTATTATTATTCATCCTAAAATAAGAGGGTTGAATTCGTCTCTGGAATTATTAAATTTATCTACTAAGCATTTATCTTTGGTATTACAACATTAATACCTATTTCATTTTAAAACATTGAGAACAGAAATGGAAAAAAATAGTAAGAGTTCCTCATGAAGCCAACCCCCAGAAATCATAATTTATACCTGAGTGCAGAAATTGGCAAACATGTCTTTAAGGGGACAGACAGTGAATGTTTTAACTTTGCAGGCCACATGGTCTCTGCTGTAGCTACCTGCTCTGCCACTATCGCACAAAATCACCCAGAGATGACAGGAGAAATGGGTGTGGCTACATTCCAATAAAACATTTTGGACAATAAAACTTCCCCATATGCCTTGAGCCAGATTTTACCTGTGGGCCATAGTTTGCCTGACCCTAGTTAGGTGTATGGCATTTAACTTCTTTTTTTTTTAACTCTCAGTTGTTATCTAATTATAAAGGTAATGCATTCTCATTATAAAAATTCAGTTACTCTGGCCCTGGCCACGTGGCTCAGTTGGCTGGAGCGTCATTCCATACACTAAAAGGTCACAGGTTCGATTCCCGGTCAGGGCACATAACCAGGTTGCAGGTTTGATCTCCAGTTGGGGAGTGTGCAGAAGGTAACTGATCGATGTTTCTCTCTCATATTGATGTTTCTCTTTCTCTCCCTTCCTCTATTTAAAATCAACTTAAAAAAATTTTTTAATGTAGTCATTCTGGGAAGGTATAAAGTAGAAATGGGTAAAATGGCCCAATAATTAATTTTTCCTATTTTACCCCCAAAGATAATTATTTTCAACATGTAGCATACATATAGACATGTATACATATGTGTGTGACAAGTATCTTCACACACAATAATGTTAATAGAACATGTAATTTTTGCCCTGGCCAGTGGCTCAGTTTATTGGAGCATCATCCCATACACCAAAATGCTGCGATTTCAATTCCCGGTCAGGGTGTGTATTTGAGGCAACCAATCAATGTTTCTCTTCCTCCCTCCCGCCTTCTCTCCCTTCCTCCCTTCCTCTCTCTCTCAAATCAGTAAAAACGTATCCTTGGGTGAGGATTAAAAAAAAAAAGAAAAACATGTAATTTTAAAGATGGGAGAGGTTTGTGACACATTTTCCCACAGAAACGACCATGGGTCATGGTGTATTTTTTGGTCACTCGCACTCTATAAATACAAATGAATAAACTGTTATAGGCTGGCCTTAACTCTAGTTGCCACTTATGATTGTTTTTATGGGAAAATGTGTTCTGACAAATGAGCATTTCTAGTTTGAGGCCTCCCATCATGTGTTTATTTGCCCTCTTTCTCAAATGGGCGCCTGGGGTGTGAGCCGTGTCTGAGGTGGAGGGCGGTGCATTCGCCCGATTCACGCTGGGAATGGCTGGGAGCCTGACGAGTCTGTTGATCTTTCCTGTGAGTCTTTCGTTTTGTCTCTGCCAGTTCTTTCTTTTTCTCACCATAGTTCTAATGATTTCTTTGGTTATTAATTTTTCTTCTAAATCAGGGGCTCCTTTTTGTTGTTCTGAGTCATCCTTGTGCCAAAGAGAGGGAGCCGTCGGGAAGCCCGGTGTTCCAGCTCATTGCGATCAACCCCAAGACGGCCCGGAGCGTGGGTGTGATGCTCTACTGTCTTCCTCAAGGGCAGGCTGGGAGGCAAGTGTGCAACTGCTGGGCAATGAGTGTGACCTTTGAAAGGCACCTGTGCACATACAGAAACCAGATGTTTTTGTGTCATTTAGATGAAAGGAAACATGAAACACTATATATAGATCAAGGTAAAGAATGTTAAGAAGTATAGTGTTCAGCCTTGGCCGAGTGGCTCAGTTGGTTGGAGTGTCATCCCATACACCAAAAGGTGGCGGGTTCAATTCCCAGTCAGGGCACATACTCAAGTATTGGATTCAATCCCCAGTCAGGACGCATGCAGAAGGCAACCGATTGAGGTTTCTCTCTCACATCAGTGTTTCTCTCCCCCACCCCCCACCTCCTCCCTTCCTCTCTCTATAAATCAATTTTTTTTAAAAATGAAGTAGAATGTTGAGTAGATCTGGGTCAAGCCTCAGGTTCCCTGTATACTGATCCCACCAGCATGGCGTTGGATAAGTATTTTATGTGTATTTAAGCCCTGTGTTATCCCATAATGAAAACATTTTAAATACAGAGTAATTAATATTCTCTACAGGAGATTTCTAATTTATGTTCTTTCCATTAAGAAAAGTTTTAAATGTACTTTAGGAAGACATCTTTACTTCAAAATCTGAGCCTCCACCATGTAGGCAGCTAATATTGATCTATTAGTAAATATTTAACTAGGTTTTTTTTTAAGGTTTTTTTGTGGAGAGTTTTTTGAGAGAGGGGGAGGGAGAGGGAGAGAAACATTAGCTGGTTGCCTCCTGTACACCCCTCACTGGGGATCAAGCCCATAGCCCAGGCATGTGCCCTAACCAGGAATTAAACCAGCAACCTTTCAGTGCAATGGACGACACCCAACCAGCCGAGCCACACTGACCAGGGCTAATATTGAACTATTGACTGTGAAAAGATCTGTTTATGGGTGGCACTCTGCACGGTGCTGGTGATATGGCAGTGAGACAACACGAATTTTCATTAAGCACTTCCTGAGGGTTAGGACTGTGCTTTCAGCTGTTTCATGAAACCTCACAATAATCACCATGTCCCCATTTTACTGCTGAAGTTAAATAATTTGCCCAGAGTCGCACAGCTCTTGCTTTGTTAGAATTCAGAGCCAGGTAGCTGACTGTAGAGCCCCATCTTAAAAAGACAACCTGACTTCTGCCTTATGATTACACTCTTGTGGCAAAGATACCCACCAAATGTGAAAATAGGATGCTCTCACATTGTGACAAGTGCTGTGAAGACAGAAACAGGTCATGTGATACAGTGTGGGTGGATAGACAGGGATTAGGTATGACCTTTCTGCAGAAGCAGCAGCTTGAGTAATAACAAAAGCCCAGTCATGCTAAGGACTGGGCTTAGAGCCTGCCAAGGGGAGAGAAAGCAAGTGCGAAGACACTGAGGAGACTGAGTTTGGCCACAGTGAGCTAGGGTGCACGGGGTACAAGATGCATCAAGAGATAGGCGGGGACTGCACAGGTGTTCGTGTCCCATACTGCAAAGAGAAGCATTCCTATTTCCAGGTATTTTTGTTCTTGTTGCTTTGGGGAGGATGGTTTTGGCCTCTTTAAAAAACATATATATAAATATCCTATATAATAAAAGCCAATCGACCGAACAACAGAACAATGGGTTGCTATGGTGCGCACTGACCACCAGGGGGAAGACACCCAATGCAGGAGCTGCCCCCAGCCCGCAGGCCCCAGGATAGCCAAGGCAGTTGCCAGCGGGGGCTCCCCGGTCACCCCACTGGTCACCCCGCAGAGGGAGGCAGCAGGGGACAGGGCCAGCGAGCATGTGGAACCAGGCCGGCCAAGGTGGGTGCCAGCAGGGGTCCCCCAATTGCCCCACCAGTTTTGCCACAGATCCCACAGATCAGGCCTGATAGCCAGCCAGGCCTAGGGACTCTACCTATGCACAAATTTCGTGCACCAGGCCTGTAGTATATAATATGGTTTGAATCGTTTCTTTTCTTCTTCATGTTAGGTTCCTGGAAGGTGATGTGAAGGATCATTTCGCAGCAGCGGTATTGACTTCTGGAACAATTGCCATTTGGGACTTACTTCTCGGTCATTGTACTGCTCTTCTTCCACCCATCTCTGACCAGAACTGGTCTTTCGTTAAATGGTCAGGTACAGATTCTCATTTGCTTGCTGGACAAAAAGACGGAAACATATTTGTATATTTAATAAGTTAGGGTAAGGTAAAAACACGGTGTTCTGGATATATTTGGCGTCCTAGTATTCTTTGGAGTTGTAGCTATAAGGAAAGTATCAGAATGGCATTTAAAGTAATTGTATTCTTTTAGACATTTATTCTGATGGTGATGGCCCTACTGATCTTTAATGTTCATTTATACATTGCGGGAAAGGACTTGAGGTTAATTTTTGTAATTCCTCCATTTGTGCATTTGCTTTTAAAAGTGTACATAAAGCTTCAAATGTTAATAAATATTTATTTTGCATGCTCTCCCTCCCGGGAGCATGCCCACACCTTTCTTGCCCTTTTCTTTCTCAGGCAGCTTTTTCTCCCTGAGTTCTAAGGGTCCCCATGAAATTTATAACCAGGGGAACCAGGGCATCAGTAGCTAGTCCCAGGCTAATCCCTGAACCTGTCTCCAAGGTCTTGACTTTTTGTGCCGGGCCAGCTCAGCCAAGGGTTCGGTGAGCCTGAGGGGGGGCGGCGAAGGATGTAGAAAAGACAGACAAAGAGAATAAGCTGGGTCTAGGTGGATCTCCTGTGCCTGGCTAAGGCTACAGAGAGGGACCCAGACTGCAGCACTTGCTGCATCTCCCTCAGCCCATTAGCTACCCAGATAAGATCTAGGGAGTGTCATAAGGTCAAGCCTAATTATGCTAAGACGGCTGTGCCCTCCAAGCTGGGACTTGTTTGTGGCTCTGCCAACAGGTCAGTCCAAGGCTTAACCCTATAGCCGCTCCTTACATCTCACCCTTTTTTTATTTTTAAGCTACCATAATGAAAGTAAAACTTAAACATCAAGAACAAAACTCTGGCTGTTAAAACAATAACAAAACAATGCCAATGCAAAACCCAAACTACAGACATGTTAACATTTTAAAACTTGAACATCAAGAACAAAGTTCTGGCTGTTAAAACAATAACAAAACAATGCCAATGCAAAACCCAAACTACAGACATGTTAACATTTTAAAACTTGAACATCAAGAACAAAACAATGCCAATGCAACACAGCAATGAGAGAGAAATCACACGACAGTAACATTTTCTACTAAATGAAAGTTTCTTTTGCTGATTTACTCAGAGTCCTCGGACTTGGCTGCGCAAGGCTTTGCAGAAGACTGGCAGTTAACCAATGCTAGCATAGCCAGAAACATGATTGAGGGAGTAGCTTCCACATCTTGCTTTTCTACCTTCTGCTGGGCCTCAGTTGTTAACTTCTTCAGCTGACCCCATGTTGGCACTTCAGTCCCTTGGTTAGCCTTCCTTTTCTTCTTTTTTCCGCTTTGCTGTCATCGGGGCAACTCTCAGTCTTTTGAATGAAGGGACAAGGAGCTTCTCTGGGTCCTCTGTGGTGACACATAACTCTCTGGTACCCAAGGTGGCTGCACTGCTCCTTCTGGAAAGATACAAACACAACCTCTGCCCCACATCATTACTAGATCTGGTAAAACTCTTGTCTGGTTTGTGCATCCTTCCACCGGGCCACCCCGACGGTGACTATTGCACTGGAGGTCCATTGTCTTTCGGCTGCATTGTAATTCAAAAAATTTAACACAGGGGAGGAGGCAGGAAACCAAACGCGAGCAGGAGCTGGGTGGGCACCATGCCTGGGATCTCCACCATTGAGACGGTGAAACGCGAGATCCAGGTGCCGCAGCCGCAGCCGATGGTGCCGAAGAGAGGGCCGAGCGCCTCCAGTGGGAAGTGGAGGGAGAAAGGCAGGCTCGGGAACAGGCTGAGGCTGAGGTGGTTGAAGAGGAGCTGGACCGTGCTCAGGAGTGCCTGGCCACTGCCCTGCAAAAGCTGGAGGAAGCTGAGAAAGCTGCCAATGAGAGCGAGAGAGGTATGAAGGTTATTGAAAACCGAGCCTCAAAAGATGAAGAAAAGCTGGAACTCCAGGAAATCCAACTCAAAGAAGCTCAGCACATTGCAGAAGAGGCAGATAGAAAGTATGAAGAAGTGGCTCGTAAGCTGGTGATTACTGAGGGAGACTGGGAACGCACAGAGGAACGAGCTGAGCTGGCAGAGTCCCGTTGCGGAGAGATGGATGAGCAGATGAGACTGATGGGCCAGAACCTGCCGTGTCTGAGTGCTGCTGAAGAAAAGTATCCTCAAAAAGAAGACAAATATGAGGAAGAGATAAAGATTCTTACTGATAAACTCAAGGAGGCAGAGACCCGTGCTGAGTTTGCTGCGAGATCGGTAGCCGAGCTGGAAAAGACAATTGATGATTTGGAAGATAAACTGAAATGCACCAAAGAGGAACACAAAGAGGTACACAAAGGAGGCTGGACCTGACTGCTGGACCTGAATGAGATGTAGAGCCACCCGTCCTACCCTGCCGCCGCTCCTCCCTCTGACCCTGACTCCGCCTGCGGCCAGCCTGCTTGAAGCTGACCTTTAACTGAAAGGCTGCTTTCTCCTTTCACTGCCTCCCACCGCCCCACCCGTGTCTTTTTCACCAAATTGTCTCTGCCTCCCCTCAGAGATTTTGATAGGGCTGAGCACCTTTGGGAACAACATTTAAGGGAATGTGAGCACAATGCAGTGTCTTTAAAAGCATGTTGTGATGTACACATTTTGTAATTGCCTTTTTTGTTGTTGATGTGGCAACCATTCGTAAAACATTCCAAATAATTCCACAGTTCTCAAGCAGCAATCTAATCCCTTTCTCACTTGTAGGAGGTAATTTTTCAGCTTAATCCATATTGCCCTCTCCATAGAGGAGGGAAAAAGGTATGGGCCTGCCTTACTGGGATCCACATAGAGCCCAGAGAACGACTCTACTATGGGGAATCATTGCTTTGTGCAGAGCACTAGCCAAATTGAAAAGGTGGTTCCAGGAGGAGTTAGCCCCCCCAAAAAAGTGATGTTTAGGTTTCAGCTTTTAAGGCATCTGTAGGCAATTCATTTTTTTCATCAGAAGTGACCAAGTTAAAATGGTGAGAACTCTCTGTCAGAGACCAAATTCTTGTCCCATCTCTGCCCCTTCCCCAATGGTTCACAAAATGGATGATGTGCCACTTATGTTGAAGTGACCAGTTACTTGCTCTCCTGCCTCCTTGAAAGAAAGAAAATTATGTTTTTGCCACTGATTTGGCCAAATGAAACTCATCTCATTACCCTCCTCTGGGTCTGAAGCTGCTGTCTCTAAAAGTGCCATCTCATTGTGCTTTGTACCAGTTAGTGCTGGAGAAATCTTGAATAGTTTATGTACAAAACTTTTAAAATTTTGTATTACTTTGAAACTTTGCTTCTTTGGGGTTGGGACACACTGGTCACCCGTCTGGCTGTGAGAGCTCGCTGCAGTCTGGGCTGGCAGTGTGCTGATCTTTAAGTTTCTTTCCCTACCTAATGCCCCGTTTTTAGTGAGGTCTGTTAGGTGCGCATCCTGCAGCTTATTGGCTTAAAATGTCCTCTCCTTTGGTGTGGAACCTGTGGCCTTGTTTTTAGGCCAGGAGAAACTGGCATGTTTATGGGCTCAGAGGAGAGAAGAACGAAAGTGAGAAAGAAGATGTCGGGGAGAAGAGATAACTGAGGTACATGGTCCCAAGGGAACAGAAGGGGCTGAGACAATATGCAAATGGGCTGGAAGGAGGGAGGGATAACTGCTGGGTGGTGGGTGACGTGTGCAGGAAGTTGACATAGTTTATGCTTCTATCTCCTTTGATGGGAGCGCCACCAAGAAGCACCAATGTCCCCTCTTAAATCTTCCCAGCTGTAAGGACTTGATCTCCATCTTAATATTGAACCTTTTACCCACAGATCATGTAGGCTGACATTTTCTCTTTGCTGAAGGGGGAGTAGCTCTCCCAAAATACATCATTTAAATAAGAGGTGATTTATTGTTTGACCGAAGGATTCGATGGAACACAAATATAAATGGGTCATGGGAAGAGAGGGTCTCAACTGAGTAAGCCATCAGGCTCCCCCTGAGTTTTCCTCGTGTTAATGCTACACGTCACCATCATGGGTCTGGCCCAAAGTGTGGCCTGGAAGGCATGATCCGAGGCTGGTGTGTCGCTGGTGATTTGCACAGACCTTATGGGCCCTGGTCCTTGGTCTCCATTCTGGTTTTTGGTGCCAGTCAGTTTTCTGCAGAAATGGGAGGCTGCCACTCAAAATGGAGCTTGCCATTTAGTCACTGACCATTCCAAAGGGGTGTTACAATTGCTCTTCCAATTGCATAATAAGCAGTGGGATGGAGGTGATTGAGTCAGGGTGCAGGAGAAGCCTGGCATCGGTTGCTAGCACTGCCATAGAACTCTGATTGGCATCACCAACAGCATGATGGTTCCTGGGGTTGTTTTCCTCCTGATTGGTTAAATCAAATATACCTCCTAAGAAAGGCCTTCAGGGACCACCTACCTAAAGTCACACACCTGTACTCCCTCACTATTGTTCTTCCTTGTATTTATCACAGCTTCCTGGAGTTGTTTATTTGCTTTTTTGATAATTGTTATTTGTTTATTGTCCATCTTCCCACTGGAATGTAAACTCTATGGGAATAGACTGCCTGTCTGGCTTGCTCAGTGCTGTAACCTCCACAACTAGCACATCGCAGATATTCAGTTTTTTAGTGAACACATAAATAGAAATATTTTACAACAGTGGGATCATATTATGCATTCTTTTTATATATATTTTTACTGATTTTTAGGAAGGGAGAGGGAGAAGCATCGATGTGGGAGTGTATCATTGATCAGCCTGGCCAGTGTAGCTCAGCAATTGAGTGTCAACCTATGAACCAAAAGTTCACTGGTTCAATTGCTGGTTAGGGCACATGCCCAGGTTTCAGGTTCAACCCCCAGTAGGGGATGTGCAGGAGGCAGCCGATCAATGTATCTCTGTCATTGATGTTTCTCTCTCTCTCTCTATCCCTCTTGCTTCCTCTCTATATATATAATCAATAAACATATATTTTAAAAAATTGATCAGCTGCCTCCTATACATCCCTATCAGGGATTGAGTCTTCAACCTGGGCATGTGCCCTGACAGGAATTTGGTCCATGGGACAGTTCCCAACCAACTGAGCCACCTGGCCAGGATTCCCGGGTTTTTTTAAATCCTTAGCCAAGGACATGCGTAGAGAGAGGAAGAGAGAGAGAGAGAGAGAGAGAGAGAGAGAGAGAGAGAGAGAAAGAGAAAGAAAGAAATACATCGATCAGTTGCCTCCCGCAGGTGCCCTGACCAGGGATCCAACACAAAACCCTGGTATGTGCCCTGATGGGAATCAACCCACCACTTTCTGGTGTATGGGACCACACTCCAACCAACTGAGCCACCCTGGCCAAGGCTATTTTACTTAAATGTAATAAAAATAAAAGAAACATGTAAAATTGAAAGCATTGTTAGATTGTTCATCCAGGCAGGATCCACAGTTTGGAGTTATAGGTTTGGATTTCAGTATCTTTGAAATCCCTGCTAAGAAATGTGAGCAAATTAGCATAAACTTCCTCCATGAACCCATTCTGTGAACTATATTATTTATACATTGTTTAACATGTATATAATTTTTATTGTAATTCCCACACTTATTGGTCTTACATATTTAAATCGACTCATTTTCACATTCTTATTTTATACTGTTTTGCGATATTAAATAGTTGTAATTTCTATGGAAGAATCGCGGCATCAAAACTTTTAAATAAATGTGTTTCGGAACTTCCAGAGAGTAGGTGGAAGTAAGTTCCTTCCTGTGTCAATCAATGATTGTGCTTAGGGACCGTGGTTGTAGTCCTGGCCCTGCCTCGGGGCTGGGATGGCTGGGCCGGCGCCCCCAGGGGGCT
>NW_005370773.1:818448-823615 GCF_000412655.1 Myotis brandtii | reverse complement strand
TCGCGGCGGCCGGCGGCAGCTTCTCTGGGGGGATCTAAGGCGCGGGAGCGGAGGGGAGCCACGTTGCCCGACAGCCGCCGAGGGCCGCTCTCCCCGATTGTCCCTCTGGCCCCGGCCAGGTCCTAGGCCTCCTGGAAACAAGGGTCGGGAGCAGGGAGCATCTAGCTTTTATGTGATGGAACCTCTAGGGTGAGGTCCCTCGCGCCCTCCACCCCCAGGTCTGACTTCCCTTTGGGAGGAGGCCCTGCACGGGTTTTTGCTCGAGCTCCCCGGGTGCCTGAAGCGCACAAGGTTAAAAACCATTGTCTGACGGTGGATAGACTCCCAAGGTCAAGCTGGAAACCCCTTGTCGAGCTCCTGGACCTCGCTGTAACGGTGCTTTCAACCTTGACTAAGATGTTTGGATAAAACCTAAGGCTGCCCGGGGCCAAATCAGTCGGAATTCATAGGCTTGGGCGCCGGCGGCAAGGGATTATTCTGTGCAGCCAGGGTTGAGATTTACTGACACTAGCAGATTATTCACAGGACATTGTCCCATTGCCTGAACTGGGAGTTAAATTAAGGGGTAAGAGCGGAATGTGAAGGGGATGAGTGTGTGTTCCTGAGCTGACTTCAGTCTGCCCAGAGCAAAGCAATTGCCCCTGTCCTTAGAGCGCTGACACTCGCGTGATTGTGCGTGCGTGCAGGTCGCCTACATATGGATTCTGGGAAAGGGCTGAGAAGCAGAAAGGAGGGAGAGACAGAAACATCAGTGTGAGAGGGACACATTGATTGGTTGCCTCCCACATGCACCCCAACCAGGGCCAGGGATCAAACCTGCAACCCATGTATGTGCTCTTGACCGGGATCAAACCCTTGACCCTCCGACGCGCAGGCTGGCGCTCTAACCACTGAGCACACCAGCCGGGCCGGGCCGGGCCTTTAAGATGTTCCGTAACCTGTGCTTGGTTTACATGTAC
Source organism: Myotis brandtii (assembly GCF_000412655.1). Lineage (NCBI taxonomy): Eukaryota > Metazoa > Chordata > Mammalia > Chiroptera > Vespertilionidae > Myotis > Myotis brandtii. The sequence continues at coordinate 822,656 of NW_005370773.1, read as the reverse complement.
GCAGAGGAACTGTTTTGTTTATATGTACAAGTGGTTTTGACTGAGTGCTCCCATTCAAGCACCTTATATTCTTTGTGGTTTGAAGTGGAGAGTAAGTAATGGTTCATGTTCATGCAAAGGTGCTGAGGGACAGCTATGTGCCTGCCAGGCCTTATGCCAGCCGCTCAGGGATATGAGATGGCTCCTAAGAAAGACATTATTAGTTCAGGTCCTCATTGGATACTTGGCAGCCCTTATGTTAAACCTGCCAGCTCATCCCTGCTCCCCGTCTCCCCAGGCTGTTCTCACACATTCCCCTTGGCCAGGCCCTTCGCTCTTCTCCCAGTGGACACTTTGTCTGCCTCGCCTAAATCTTACATGTTGGTAAACTCCAGCGATCTCTTACCGCACGCTCTCCCTGGACTGTCTCTTGGTTTCTGTTATGACCAGTCACCCCAAGTCCCCACCTCCATTCTGTGTTCATCCCATCTGGATGGTTGCTCCTTCCACCCCTCCCCTGCTGTTGGTTTTCCCTCCTCAAAATTCATCCACTGCTCATCTCAGAGCAACCAGTTACTCACAATATCCTTTTTCCCTAAAAAAAAGGGGGGGGGGCACTAAAGCCGCTTTCCTGGGTGTAAAAAGATAAGACTTAGAAATAGAAGGTCAGAGAACAAGAGTAGTAGTCTAAAATGGAGCCCACAAGTCCGACATTTGACCCCGGCAGGCTCTGGATCTACACTCGCAGCCAGAGCACAAAGCATTTCCAGGGACTTCTGTGGGATGCGGTACCCACATGAAGACAAAGCCTGGTGCAGGGACAACTTGACTGTTCTTAGTACCAGAACCACATGACATGGGTGACAATGATGGGCTCAGGGCTGTGGTCTGGCCACATTTTCATTTCCCAGTAAGACAAACCTATTCTGTCTTACTCGCGGCTCTGCACTGTGCTATGGGCTGGGCGCCCCACAGGCCCCTGCCTCATACCAGAGCCTGCGCTGGTGTGCCACCTTCCCCTAGGTCTCCAGCAATTTGAACTAGTTCCTCCCACAGGCACACTACACTTTCGTGCCTCCTTTCCTTTTCTTGGCCTGCCCTTCCCTCCTTGAATAATCTGTCCTTTTAACTCCAAGTCCCTTCCCTTCCTCTCAGTGAATGGCAACTTTTGTTACTGAAGCAGCCTATCAGTACCTTTGCTATGGCTCTTGTCTCTTTGTTTTTAATGTTTTTTATTGATTTTTAGAGAAGGAGAGAGAATCATTGATGTGAGAGAGAAACACTCGGTGCCTCCCACATGAACCCCGACCTGGGGTGGAACCCACACCTGAGCATGTGCCCTGACCGGGCATCGAACCAGCAACTTTTTGGCACACAGGATGACACTCAGCCAACTGAACCACACCAGCCAGAGCTCGTCTCATTTTTATTACAGCTGAGATGATCTGTGTGGATGCTTCTCTGAAAATCGAGGTCATGTCTTTATCGTGGTCATTCCAGCCCACAGCACAGTGCACAGCACACAAGGTAGAGCTTGCAGGCGGCTGAGTCATGTAAAGGGAAAGCATTGCCACATGTGAGGACAGGTGTGTGTACAGTGCAGACGCCAGAAGGAGGACTAAACCCCAGTGAGCATGGTCTCCAAGGCAGGGTGCAGGGCATGTGGGGCTGAGGAAGAGCCTATTGCACCCTTAAGGCCGCCCCCAGGATGCCTGTGCAGGGAGAGGCCTCAGCTGAGGTGGAAGACAGCAGGCATGTTGTGAAGGCGCCCTAGGGCCCTGAGGAGTGTGGATGTTCTGTCTAGGTCAGGGAGTGAACATTAAACAGTTTGTTGCAGGGATGAGTGAGACCCCCCAGCCAGCCATGTGGGGTGACCAAGTGAGTAAATACAATGGATGGTGGGAAGAGTGGAGACTGGCCTGGTCTGTGAGCAGGCATTTTGCAGACAGAGGGTGAGGAGGTCATTTCCAAATGGGGCTCTGGGATGTGTGCTGCCGGCTGGAATTGTGCGGGCAGTTGGCAGGTGGCCTTCAAAGCCGCCTCCTCCGGTTCCTTCTGAGTTTCCCTCAGAGCTGGGCCCCAGTGGAGAGAAGATGGGTTCTGATGGGAACTAACCAGGCTCGATCATTTCTACTGTTCCAGAGGGTAGTCCCTCCTTTCCTGCAAACAGTGCCTTCTCTGACGGCTGCGGGAGAAAGTTTCTGTTAAATAGAATTGTTAAGAGTACATCTTGAGGAAGTACAGTTAACATCAGAAACAACACGTGTATCTTTTGTTTTAAACAGTGGAGACCCAGCAAGCAGGAGCAGTAAGCCCTCCAGGAAGTGGGTGATAGTACTGTGTATCTCCTAGTATGTGAGAACCAGAAGAATTGAGAGGGAGGGAAGTGCTTGTGGCAGCACTATAGTCTGACCTGATAAGAAATAACCTAAGGGGAGGCATGGGAGGAAGCAGGAGCAGTGCTTTAGGGCTACTACCCAGAGCCTCACGCTGGCAGGGCAGCAGCATCACCCAGTCCTGTGGGGCGCCCTGCAGAGCACACTCCCTGTGTGCGTGCCTGGCATCATCTCACTGATGCCTCCCAACAGTCCTGTGAGCTTGGCATGTTGTTTATCCCATCTTACAGGTAAGGAAACTGAGGCATAGAAAGATTAGTAATGCCCAGCCAGTGTGCCTCAGTGGTTGAACATCAACCCATAAACCAAGAGGTCACTGGTTCGATTCCCAGTCAGGGCACATGCCTGGAGTTGCAGGCTGAATCCCCAGTAGGAGGCATACAAGCAGCAGCTAATTGATGTTGTTTCTCTCTCATCGATGTTTTCATCTCTATCTCTCTCCTTTTTCTCTCTAAAAAAGTCAATAAAAACATTTTTTTAAAAAAGGTTAGCAAGAGCGAGCTAGTGCAGTCTCATTCCAGGGCCTGAGCTCTTGCCCATCTGCCTCTGCTGAGCCCACTGTAGCTGCCCACTTGACATTGGCATGAGGCCACTTTAATTTCATTTAATCACATAGTGCCCAGCTGGCCTCTGCAGGCACTTGCCCTGCTGTCAGGACAGTGCTGACCCCTAGTGGGCCACATGGGGAGCTGTGTACAAACAGCCCTTTCTCTGTCCCTTAACTCAGCAGTAATCCCACCTCCCACCACGCCTTGATCTGCACAGACAAAGCCTCCACTAGTCCTTCCTCAAGGTCTTGTCTGTCATTACCTCTGTTCGCTCATTCCTCCTCCCTCTTTCTTTAGTCCTTTTTGCTGCTTCATTTTATCTGTGGCTTGGAAACCTCTTCTAGTCGTTAAGGCCTGGTGACATTCCCACATCAGACACCTCCTTAATCCGTGCTGTCATTGGAAAGGGAGGGAGACTGGATTCAGACAAAAAAGAGCAAGTGCTCTGACAGTACCCAGAAATACTCTAGGAAAACAGCTCGCTCATTAGACCTCATTTTAGTGCCTGGGTTCTTCTGTTTGGTTGATTGATAAGTGCTCATACAGAAGTGTGTGCTGGTTTGGTTCACTTGGTGTTTTTTATCACAATTTTTCATGGGCCTTTGTCTCAGGCACCTGAGCCCCAACAAGCAAAACCTATTTTCTATGGGAAACGCCCTAAGAACTCCAAACCGCAGTATGAAGATCAGTTTTAGAAGGTGAACAAACCAGTTCAGATTAGGGACTTCCATAGCCAGCAAAACTATCCACCTGTTTTGTTTTGCTCTGCGATGTACCTGCCACTGCTTTACACCCGCTGACGGGTGAGCTGGCACTCTTCTCACGTGCGGTGAAGACGCTGGAGCTCTTTGCACATGCAGGAGTCCCGTCCGGACCCTAGCACCCAGGTGACTATAAACAGGTGACTAGCAGAGAGATCGGAGAAGAAGTGGTGGTCCTCCTTCCTGTCAGAGATCACAAAGGCTCGTGGTGGGGCTGCAGGGGAACAGACTGGACTGTGAGGACGGGCAGGCTCTTCCTCTCCTTCAGCTTGGGAGCCAGGCCGCCGGTCAGTGTGGCCCTCGGTGTGAGCTGCTCGTTCCCGTGGCAGCTCCTTTCCCTGTGGTTATTGTGACGGGTGTGCCCATTAGAGGTGCAGGGACTCACTGGCAGTGGCTGCTGTAGATGCACGAGAAGACGGGCTCTTCTGCAGACCTTGGACGATTTCAGTCTCACTGAACAGGACCAATGTCCAAAGCCAGTCCTGGCTGAGGGGAAGGTAGGCCTGCTGCTGCTGCTGCTGCTG
>NW_005370773.1:800832-818407 GCF_000412655.1 Myotis brandtii | reverse complement strand
AAACTGAGGCTCGCGAGCCACATGTGGCTCTTTGGCCCCTTGAGTGTGGCTCTTCCACAAAATACCACATGCGGGTGCGCACGTACAGTGCGATTGAAACTTCGTGGCCCATGCGCAGAAGTCGGTATTTTGTAGAAGAGCCACACTTAAGGGGCCAAAGAGCCGCATGTGGCTCGTGAGCCGCAGTTTGCCAACCACTGGCCTAGGGCATCAGAGTACCCAGCAGGGACCTGGTGCGGCCTGGGGGCCACACTTAGAATCAGATGGGTGGGTTCTCTAGAGCCCTAAGTGCGGTGTGGAAGATACCCAATACAGGCCAGTGCATTTTCTGGGAGGCATTTTATTTTGTAATCTACTTTTATTGATTTCAGGGAGGAGGGGAGGAGGAGAGAGATAGAAACATCAATTGTGAGAGAATCATTAATCGGCTGCCTCCTGCATGCCCCGCACTGGGGACTGAGCCTGCAACCCAGGCCTGTGCCCTAATCAGGAATCGAACCGTGACCTCCTGGTTCCTCAGTCACCGCTCCACCATTGAGCCGCACCAGCGGGCACTTGAGGCATTTTAGGCTCAATGTTTCCTTCCTGCCCTTGCCCTAGGTGCCAGGCAGAGTCACACAGCTGTGCCGCCAGTATAGTGACGCGCCCCCGCTGACGTTAGAGGGGATCAAGGACCGCGTTCTTTATGTCTTGAAACTCTATGACAAGATTGACCCAGAAAAGGTAATGGGTGTGGTTTACATGTTCTTTTCTTTACATGCGTACTTAATCACGTGATACAAAATGCAGGCGTCCAGACAGACATGCAGTAAAAAGTCTTTCTGCTCAGTCCATTCCCCTCTGGGAGGCAGCAGTGATTCCCAAAGATACTGAGCGTGTGTGCAGGGCAGTAACACACGCACATGTATGTTGTATGTGCTGGGTGGTCTGTATCTCCCACCCTTTTAAAAGAACACAGTGGTAAGTGTACTGTAAATACGGTTATGCACCTTTCTGAACCTTTGGAGTTTTTCTCATAGCGACACAAAATTTCCTCTTTAATGATTGAATCTGTTGTGTGAGGATAGTGTGGTTTTGGAGGGTTTTTTTGTTTTTTGAGGTACAATTGACACATAACATATTAGTTTCAGTTATTTGTTATATATATTATGAATTAATCACCACAATAAGTCTAGTTAACGTTCATCATCACACAGTTGCAGAAAGGTTTTTTCTTGTGATGAGGACTTTTAAGACCTAGTCTCTTAACTTTCAAATGTGCAGGACAGTATTACTCACTCAGGTCACCACGCTGTACATGACCCCAGGCCAGCGGTTGGATGTGGGTGTTGAAGAACTCTTCCCGGTGATCTGGAGGTCTGAATTAAGGGCAGGTGGTAATACACACCATCTTAGAAGGTCACTTCTAAGGTGTAGTGTCTTAGTTGTTAATCAGGCAGCAAGAAAAACCAAATCTCGAATGTCGTGCAGAGCAATGAACAAAGATCTTACTATGTAAAGTGAACTTCATCATTAGCTTTTTATATATTGTTAACCAATTTAAAACAGGTTGAAAAAGTTGACATGTAAAGCACACCAAGTGTATGTCGGCACACGTTAGAGGTATGTTAGTTATGGTTCCTCCCTTTTAAAAATAACCTTCTGTGTCATGATTAACACTGTACCACTCAGTTATCTAGTGAAGCAAAAGCTCTAAGACTGAATTTTGTGTTTGGTGTCCCCTTCTTGCAGCTCTCAGTAAATTCCCATTTCATGAAAGACCTGGGCTTAGACAGTTTGGACCAAGTGGAGATTATCATGGCCATGGAGGACGAATTCGGTAACGCTCACTGGCTGAATCGTGGGTCTTCATATTGTGACGTGTGTGTGTGAGATTTTAGAGGGAGAGAAACATCAATTTGATGTTCCACTTATTTATTCATTTATTGTTTGATTCTGGTATGTGCCCTGGCGGGATGTAACCCTAAACCTTGATGTAGCAGAATGACACTTTTTTTTTTAAGTTTTTTTTTGTTTGTTTGTTTTTTGTTTAGATTTTTATTGATTTTTTAGAGAGGGAGGGGAAGAGAAACAGTGATGAGAATCATTGATTGGCTGCCTCCTGCACGCCCCCTACTGGGGATCGAGCCCGCAACCCGGGCATGTACCCTTGACCAGAATTGAACCTGGGACCCTTGAGTCCACAGGCCAACACTATCCACTGAGCCAAACGGGCCAGGGCTCGGGATGACACTCTTAACCACTGAGCAACCCGACTAGAGCCCATAGAGTGATTCTTGATTTGGATGGGTTAAAGTGAAAGAATGTTAGGAGTCTGAATTGGGATTTGAATCGATACATAAATAGAAACAGTAGGCCCCCCTTCACATGCACTCTTGTGCACGCCTGCACCATGGTTTCTAGCGATGTCGCCTGTGCATGCTCCAGGCTATTCTGGTTTGGGACAGTTAGTTGTGCAAATGAGACCATTCAAGGTTCCACAACTAATTTGGGGGATGAATTGCCTGAATAGAAGCCAAGGGACTTGTGTGCCATCACACAGAGCAGAGCTTAGTAGACTCCTCACAGATTAAGCTAACTAGAGGCATGATGTCTGTTGAGGGAGGGTAGGATGGAATTTCTTTGGGGGTAATGAAATATTCTAAAATTGGATAATGGTAATGGTTACACAACCTTGTGATGATGCTAAAAACCGTTGAATTTTATACTTTTCAATGGGTGAATTTTCTATTATGTGAATTATATCTTTTTAAAGAGAACCAACCATTTTACCCAATACAATATACACACTGTCTAGACCAGGGGTGGGCAAACTTTTTGACTCGAGGGCCACAATGGGTTCTTAAACTGGACCGGAGGGCCGGAACAAAAGCATGGATGGAGTGTTTGTGTGAACTAATATAAATTCAAAGTAAACATCATTACATAAAAGGGTACGGTCTTTTTTTTTTTTTTAGTTTTATTCATTTCAAACGGCCGGATCCGGCCCGCGGGCCGTAGTTTGCCCACGGCTGGTCTAGACATAACTGGGTCACAACTTGAATGGACTCAGGGTTGCTGGCAACTTGATATACTTGAGGGTGTTATGGAGGTATTGGTGCTTTCATGTGTAAAGGATTTGCTTTTGGCCCAGCAGCCATGGCTCAGTGGTTGAGTGTCAGCCTGTGAACCAGGAAGTCACGGTTCGATTCCCTGTGGGGGCACATGCCCGGGTTGCGGGCTCGATCCCCAATGGGGGGCATGCGAGGAGGCAGCCAATCAATGATTCTCATCATTGGTGTTTCTCTCTCTCCCTCTCTGAAATCAATAAAAATAAATAAAGGATTTGCTCTTTCTACTCTCATGCATGTTGTACATTTTACTTTTAGGGTTTGAAATTCCTGATATAGATGCGGAGAAATTGATGTGTCCACAAGAAATTGTAGATTACATTGCAGATAAGAAGGATGTATATGAATAAAGTATCAGGTAAATAATTTTACTAGAATGATGTTCTCCAATAGGATTAATCTCTGTGGGGTTCTTCAATAAAGTAAGACTCAGGAAGAAAAGGAGAATGGAAATGCCTGACAGGTTTTACTGGTTATAAAATGCAGGCCCTGTGGTTATCTGCCACTCCAAGGCACCAGCCTTAGTGACCTAATCTTTATCCTCGAGGGGGGTTGAGAGCACTTAATTCCTGGACAGACTCCCTAGGGTAGTAAGCCCTCCTAGCACGGTCTTGTAGAAAACACTACACAAATTAACCAAGAAGCAGAGACCGCTACCTCCCACGGCAGCCTAGGCCGGGCCTAGCTGTCCAGAAGTTGGGATGGCCTTAGCTGTTGGCTGTTAAGAGACCTCATGGGCAAGAAGACAGGCTCTGGAGTCGCACCCCTGTTTGTTGTCAGTTCTGTCACATTCTGAAGTCTGGTGGTCGTATGCAGGCTATCTAGCCTGTGTGAGCCTCCAGTTTCCCATATGTCCAATGGGGATAAAGGTAGGACCTACCTGGGATTTTTGTGAAGGTAAAATTCAGTGGTGTATGCAAATTTAGCTGTTATTTGGGCTCTAGGATAATCAAGTGGTGAGACTTGTTAAATAAAGCCTTGCATTGGTGCCTGTAACTTCAGGTACTCTGGATGTAACACCTCAAAGATCTTCATGTAAAGTTGGTAAAATCAATAAAAAAGAAATACTGCACTTACTGTGGCACTTACTGTGTCTTTTCCAGACCCCTTTTCTTCACCAAGAAGATAGAGGCGAGTGTCTGGCCGAGAGAACCAGTTTTGGCATCATTGCTGACATCAACAGAGCAATTCTGTTTAAACTTGTATTTAAATTGTCTAAGTTTTTGTGCCCTTTGAAAATAAATCTATAAAGCAATATTTTTGTCAGTCTTTAGTTTTTCAGTGATGTCTATAAAGTACATTTTTATATTGACTATGCTTAATAGGTTTTTTTTGTTTTTGTTGTTGTTAATCCTCACCCAAGGATATTTTCCCATTGATTTTTAGAGAGAGTGGGAGGGAGAGGGAGAGACAGAAAAACATCAATGTGAGAGAACATCGATTGTTGGGTGCCTCCTGCATGTGCCCCAACCAGGGCCAGGAATTGAGCCTGCAACTGAGATATGTGCCCTTGACCAGAATCAAACCCTTCAGTCCACAGGCCAATACTCTATCCTCTGAGCCAAACTGGCCAGGACTGTGCTTAATAGTTTTAAAGATCTGTCTGCTGACATTGTATTCATGCAGTTCAAAATGCATGACTTTTCGAGCAGTGTACTTAGAATGAAACAGGTTTACATGGGACATCATAAGTAACACCTGGGGCAATTTGTTCTGAGTATTCTAACCCCCGTGGCAGCTGCACATTTTGACAAAAAGTCAGGTTGCTTCTCCCTAAGAGATGAGGCCTGTGGTATTGCCACCTCAGTCATGGCTCTGCTGCACAGAGGGGCCAGTTCACATCATTCAGTAACTGTTCTAAGTCCCACAGGAGCCAGAACAGGAAGGAAAATTCACTGAATCACAGATAATTCCTTGGCAAATAGTTAGGGTCTGAGTGTTCAAATAATAGCAAAGGCCCTTTGCTCTAAGTACTGGAATGTGTGGCACCCTCAGTAGGCAGCCACTGGCCACATGGAGCTTTTCAGTGTGGTGGCCCTGGCCCTGTGGCTCAGTTGGTGGGAACGTTGTCCTGTACAGCAAAAGGTGGCAGGTTTGATTCCCAGACGGTGCATACCCAGATTGTGGGTCCGATCCCAGATTGGGGTCCGTACAGAAGGCAACCAACCGATGTTTCTCTTTCCCTCCCTCTAAAGTCAATTTTTAATAAGCGTGCGAGCAGAGAACCAAGGTGGCAGCATAAAGGCTTGTACGCACCGCCTTCCACAACCACATCAAAATTACAACTAAAATACAGAACCTTCAGAACTTCTTGAAAGCTGGCTGAATGGAAGTCCTACAGCTAGAGGAGTGAAGACAGCATACCGAGACCGATTTGCAGCTCCTCAGTAGTGGAATGTGTGACCTGTCCTTTGAACCTGGGATGACCTGTGGACAATGGCACGTGGTGGAATGTACAAGTTTTATCACCAGGCATAGGAATGAAGCATTGAGGCTGTCCTAGACCTGCCAGCCCCCACTGGACCTGCCAGCTGATCACGAATTTATGAACAAACGTAGGGACGATCATAGAAGCCTGGCCTAGAGCAACAGACCCACCATCTGACTCATACATACCCAAGTAATATGTTCATTGTTTTATTTTTTAATTTATTTTTCAATCCTCACCTGAGGACAGGACTTTTTTCATTGATTTTTTAGAGTGAAAGGGAGAGGGAGAGACACATCGATTGGTTCCCTCCTGCATGGACCCCACCAGGGCCAGGAGCCTGCCCTTGACTGGAATAAAATCCGGGACCCTTCAGTCCACAGGCCTGAGCCGAACCGGCTAGGGCTGTTCATTGGTTTAAGTCAGAGTTTTGGGTGATCTATCATGAAGCAATGTCTAACTGATATACCCTACAAAAAAAAAGTGAGCGTGAAGAGATGGGACGGTGTGCATAGTTCTAATGGCCCCGAGCACCTGTACACCTGCCTTAGTGCCCTCTGTGAGAGTGGCTGTGAGGCCCGTTTCCGGCCCGACTTGCAGTGCAAGGGCACTCACTCAAACATCACATGCCCACCACGTGCAGCACTGCCACTGGGTGAGCCCCGCACAGGTGAGTCCTGTGTGCCTCCACTCCTGGGAGCCCACATCCGGGAGGGGGACAGTTAGCATCCATGTGACATGTCACATTCAGATCACCAACAGTGCAAGCACTGCGCGGCCCATGAGCAGGAAGAAACGTTGCTAGAATGGTTGAACCTGAATCTGATCATGAGGAAACATCCAGAAGGTAGGGCTCTAAAATAGCCCTACCTGGTTTGGTTCAGTGGAGAGTTGGCCTGTGGACTGAAGGGTCCCAGGTTCAATTCCAGTCAAGGGCACATGCCCAGGCTGCAGGCTCAATCCCCAGTAGGGGGCATGCAGGAGGCAACTGATTAATGATTCTCTCTCTCCCCCTCTTCCTTTCTCTCTGAAATCAATAAAAATATAAAATAAAATCATGGGGGAGGATAGATAACTATTATAAAAGGAGACCAGAGACATCAACTTCAGGGGAGTGTGGGGCTGGGTGCTGGGGATGAGACAGCCCATTAGGAATACAGTGCTATTCTGGTCAGACTAACCTATTCTCATGAGGTTCGCACTGAGTACTTAGAGGTGTAGCATCAGGGCTGCAGTTAGCTTTCAAATGGGTCAGAAAAAAAAATAGCAAAAGGGTAACCAGTGACTGGGTGACGGCTATAAGTTAGGCGTGTATGTGCGTGTTCACTATGCTATTCTTTCAACTTGTTTGAAAGTTGTCCATATAAGGGAGGAAATTCAACATGATACATGCAACGGAAAGGACACACGCCATACAACTGGATATTCCAGCGATGAGACTGGTTACATAGGAAGTTATGCGATCATGTGGAAAGACTGTTAAGTACAGACAGATTTTAACCAGCATGACCCCATTTCTGGAAAACACACCGAGATGTTAATGATTATGACATGGTAGACACAGAGCTTATTTTGTTCAGTATTTTGTAAATTACAAATACCATGTATTGTGTAATAAATGACACATAAAAGTCATATTTTGCCCTGGGCAGTTTGGCTTAATTAGTTGAGTGTCATCCCATGCACTGAAAGGTTGCTAGTTAATTCCCGGTCAGGGCACTTACCCAGGTTGTGGGCTTAATCCCCAGTAGAGGGCATGCAGGAGGCAGCTGATCGATGTTTCTTTCTCATCAATGTTTATGTCCCTCTCACTTCCTCTCTCTCAAAATCAATAAAAACATAAAACTTAAAAACCAGGAGTGCCCGGCCAGAATGGCACAGTGGTTGATCATCTATCTATGAACCAGAAGGTCAAGGTTCGATTCCTGGTCAGGGCACATGCCCGGGTTGTGGGCTAGATCTCCATGCAGGAGGCAGCATATCAATGATTCTCTCATCATTGATGTTTCTCTCTCTCTCCCCATCTCCCTTCCTCTCTGAAACCAATAAAACTATATTTAAAAAAAAACAACCACCCAGGAGTTACATAACATGGGGTGGACAGCATGAAGGCCATCTCCCTTCCTCTCTGAAACCAATAAAACTATATTAAAAAAAAACACACACCCAGGAGTTATATAACATGGGGTGGGCAGCAGGAAGGGTTGTACCAGGAGGTACAACATGGGTGGACAGCAGGAAGAGTTGTATCAAGAGGGTAAGACAGGCTAACAAGGCTTCGAACAAAACAGCCTTGATAACTATGAAGGCAGGTCAGCCCGGCTGAGCGCAGCCACGTGGGGCAGGCCAGGGCTCCGGGAGAAGCACCTCCACTTGCATGTGCACCGGCTACCCTGACCTGACGGCCTTTGGGCATAGGGGGAAGAGGTCATTGCTACTTGCCCTAGTGGCGGTCTGGCTTGTGGGGTCCCAGGTGAGAAAGGGGTGTCAGCTGTGAAACTGCAGGTATGGTGTGCTATTCAGGCGACAGGTTACCTCCTTCTCCCTATCATCTGAAGGAGCCTGAAGCGACCATTCAGAACTGGGATCCAACCCGGAGGAGCCCACTGCAGAGAGCAGCCTGGGGCAGTGCCAGCCCCTACGGCCCGACAGCACTGCTTCGGGGTATGAGGTACCGAAATAATGGAAAGAGCCGAGGGGCCGCGGGACCAGAGCCTCTGGGAACATTTACAAAGCAGAGGGAAGGCGAGAGTGTCCAATGGAAGTGGTGCTGGTGTCATGTTTGTTCCTGGGTCTTTGCGGCTGTGGCGGGAACTGGAGCTCCACCTCAGTGTGTCACCAGCCATGTCCTCCGAGGCTACCGGCTGGGTGAAGTCACAGAGGCAAAGCCAGGTGTACAGACTGGAGGTGGCATCGCCTCCAACACCTGGAGCCGAAGCGGGAGGAGGGTTGTCCCACCAGGAGCATGGCCTGGCAGTGACTTTGACTCATACAGAAGTCAATCAAATCAAATCTCTTTATCAACTGTTTTTTGCTGGATATACTCAAATTTGGATATACTCAAAGTCAAATAAAGAAGACAGGAAAATGGTTGACCATAGCTGGTTAAAAAAAAAAAAAAAAAGGGCTCCAGGCCCAGTTCCAAATATTGGTCATAAAAAAAAAAAAAATGGCTCCAGGCACAGTTCCAAATATTGGTCATCCCCAGTATCAATAAGGCGCATGAAGAAGTGGAAGGAAAAAGGAGACGCAATTAATTATCAAACTTTAATTGATAGGCTAATCTTACAGGATAAACAATAAGACAGCTAGTCAAGGTTACACTTTTTAAAAAATCCAGCAGCGCAAATCTAACAGACTAGATACGTTCCTCTCCTCCCAAACAGGCATTGGATTAAAAACAAACCAGACCAGAGCAGACACAAGAAACATGGTACTTACGTATATTGTCAATTCATTCTGGAGAACTCTTTAAGAAAAAAGAAAGCAGTTCTTGACATTTGGAAAGCAGCAGGCCACTCGGCCTGCAGGGAGATGGGCCAGATGTTCTGCACCGGAGGCCCTGGCCACCGTAACTTCAGAGAAGCCACTGGGCCCTACTAAGAAGGAAGCAGGTGCCAATCCTAAGCAGAGATGACATTGTCACAAAGCCTGAAAACAAAGGGCCAACCTTTCCCAAGGCAACAGGCAGAACAGAGGCAAGGAGACTGTGGCACAGGGTCCATCCCGTCCCTTCCTGCTCCGGCGAAGACAGGGGGGGCCAGAGCGGGAGCCCGGGAGCTCTCCCAGGCACATGGGTACTGAGGGAAGGGAGAGCAAGCCCCTTCTGGCTGAAATACAAGTTTCCAGAGCCCTGGCAACGCGGCAGTTCGTCTCTCTGGCCCTGGGAAGGCAAAGCAGCAACTAAGGAGACTCCTGAGGCCTCGCTGGCCTCCTGCGTCCACGAGTTATAGGAAAGGACATCCTTAGCTCAGTTCAGCCTCATTAAGGAAGCGCTAATACTACTTGCAGAAGGCCCATCAGCAATTAAAATACACACAAAAAAGCACAAAAACTTAACATCAGAGTTCAGGATTCACAAGTCTAGTTCTCTGCTCAGGCTGACTGAGCGGCCTGCCCTCAGCAGGCATTACTGTCATTGGTTGCCAAGTGGCCCGGGAGGGAAAGAAAGGCGTGGCACCAGTGAGCCAGGACCTGCAGGAGAGGAGGTCCAGCACGAATTCCAGGAGAGAGCAGTCGGGAGGCTGAGGGACGCGCCGCATGGACCACAGGCCATGCCCGCCTGCTCCTGCACGTGGAGCCCTTCTCCGAGCCAGCTCTTCCTCGGTCCACCCGCACGCCCTGCGCCACTGTGAGGGACAGTCAGGACCCCAGAGAAAGAGCTGGTCCATCGGACAGGGAAGAACTGCACGGAAACCATCCTGACAAAACACTAACACTGTGAGGCCTCTGGCAGGAGAGCAGGCAGCTTGCGGACAGATTCCGTCTCGGCACACGCTGGGCCATAAGAAAACAAATGCAGAGACTGCTCCCGGGACCGAGTGACAAGACTGCAATACTGCTGGGACCCAGACTCGGACCTAAATCCAACACCTCCCCAGGGGTTCTGGCTCGTCACCTCTGCTCTCCAAGGGCTTCCCACAAGATCTCCATGATTGTTCCGGCGGTCAGTGACCCCCTCAGACACGCCGACGAGAGACGTCAGTACATTATTGTTAATATACAGCATTTCAAAGTAAGGGGGAAAGCACCATTTTACTTAACATAAAAAGGCTCACGCAGGCTGTGGTCCTGTCTGGAAATGACGCCAGCCTGAGTGCAAAGCGGTTTGGCTCGTGAGGAGCAGGGAGAGATGGGACAGGCTGTCCCTGGGACGAAGGGAGGGCAGCTGGCGCGTAGCCAAACAAACAGGGTAAATGCAGACCTGCCGGGAAGGCCCTGGAGAGCAGCAGGGTGAGGCCAGTCTGGGGCGAGGACACTGCTTCCAGAGGAGAGAAGGCGTGTGGCCCCGCCAGGACAAGCCTCCAGGATGGGCACTGGCCAACAAGCCGAGCCGAGGCCGCCTCCACGTGCTGGGCCCTGCAGGCGTGCAGGCAGCAGGACAGAGGCTGCAGTCAGTCACTGCTCCTGGGACACTACCCTTCACCGATGTACTTCTGCCCCGAATGCGAACTGGGAAGGGACTACACCGTGAGAAGCACGAGCCTGTCTTTGCCGGCTGGATTCCTCAACTACAGTTTGGAGGGAAGGGTGCAGAAGATCACCGTTCACTGGCTCACACATGCTAACACATTTCACAGAACAAGGAGAACAGCCTGGAATCGACTGCAGGTTTGGAGACTCTCCGGCCAAGCCCTGCCGAGAGCCTGCAGCAGCGAGGGGAGGACTGCCAGGGCGGCAGGGGATCAGCACAGGGATGCCCCTCGCAGGAGCCTTTCCGCATTCGGTCAACCAAGCCACAAGGGACACCAGGGTTCACATGGACAAGGAACGTAGGGGCTAAACCAGACAAGGGCGAGCTCATCACAAAAGCAATTTATCCCATAGTTGCTGTTGCAACACATCGCCAACCCACGGGGTCAGATGTCCTCTTGTTGAGAAAGGCAGCATCTTTGAACGAGGGAGGCAGAACTTGAACACAACACGAGCGAAGGGACAAATGGATAAGCACAACTGAAATGACCACTGGGCTGCTTCTTGAAACTTTCAAAGTGGGCCTGTGGCTACATGGCTGTACACAGTCTCCCACGGCACCGCCTGAAGAGGCCTGTGCCCGCTGGGAACTGTGGATCTTGGAGCAGCACAGCTAGGCACACTCACGCCAGGCTGGGCGTCAGAACCAATCAGTGAGGGCTGCAGGCAACCATCAAGGAGGCAATGACCACCCCAGAGATCAAGGTGTTTAGACAAGAGTCTGAGATACTCTGCTGCTCACCAGACACCAGCACGCGGGAGAGCTCCCTAAGACCTGCTGCGCCCCCTCCCACGTGCATTCGCGAGCAGCAGCACGGCGGGAGGAAGGCCAGGAAAGGAAGCAGTGATGAGGTACAAAAGGAGGAACTGACATCTTTGGGCTTTCAAAACAAAAACTCCTATCTAGGAAGTGAGAAAATACAAAGGGAAAGAATTAAGTCTGAGTCAATGGACAGAAAAATATGGCTTACCAACCCTCCCACTTTGCATAAAAATTTTTATGAAAAAGAAATAAAACACCCCAACTCATCAAAACAGTCCAAATGTTTGCAACCAAAGATTTATGAAAATATTTGTTGAAATCACTTTTTAAAAAAAGCAGAAAGCTTTTGACCATTCCTTTCTAAACAAAACCTTGGCAGATCTACTCTCAAATACACTTAAGAGTATTCCACACAACACTTTCCGAGTTCAGATTTATTGGTTTCCACTGTACTGACTTTAAAAATGGTATGAAGCTGACTGCAAGAAAGGGAACCGGTGATTTAAGTTAGGATTAAGCTAAGGGTGAAAGAACATCACCTCTGGCTTCGGTCACCACATCACCTTAGATTGGGTATAGATTGTGTGTGAACAAAGTTCCAGAACTCTGAAATCCGGGGGTGCTGCAGGCCTCTCCCAGCAATGTCCTTCACTGTGGGTCAGTCTCCTGGGCCAGAGGTGAAAGTGCTTTCAAAAATACTGCCACTTCCCCAGCACAGTGTCTTTGATTGCATCCACATATTGAGTTGGAACCCAGTACACCCAGTAGTAAGAGGCTTCCGTGGGGCCCAACTGAAACGCCTGGAAGGGAAAAGGAAAACCAAGCGACACTTCAGAGGTCGGGAGGCTGAGCGGCAGCACAGCACGCACAGGGGAGGGCTGAGAGGTGGCTTCATCAACGGGGAAGGGGGAGACCTCATGTGGGGAGGGGAGCATTCTCTTGTCTTGTCCAAGAGGAGCAGCAGCAGGAGGAAGCAAGCAGAGCAAACCCTAAAGCAGTGGTTCCCCAACTCGGGTGCACATCAGAGCCCTCTGAGGGGAGGGCTTGTCACAGCAGATTGGTGGCTCCCCTCTTAGTCTGGGACTTGGAGGGCCGGTGGGGCCTGAGCATCTGCAATTCCTAGGAGCTCCCAGGTGAGTGGCACTGCTGATCCAGACCCTCCTGGGAACCACTGCCCTAGAAACAGTCACACATGCACAGCAAACAGGTGAGCGCTCGAAGCAGCACTGCCAGCAAGGTGAGCACTTGGAAACAGCCTGCCGTCCACTGTGAGGGATGCACAATTAACGTGATGTGGCCTAGTCATGTGAATACTGGGTCACTTTTAAAAGGTATGAACTGGATCTATGGTAAATACAGACAGATCATTATGTCGAACCAGAAGAGCAAGCAGCAGAATGACACATACCACGATATGACTTAAGAAAACTGATAAAACACAAAAACAGTGTTGAAGCCTGTTCATGGACATACATGAAAATGGAAGCAGAGCGGGGCAGGCCAAGTGGGAGATCGTGAAGAGGGCAGTGGGGAGGGGAGACAATGGGGACGAACTCGCTGCTGGTAAAGTATCTTTTATTTAAAAATGATTCAAAACAAGTTACAAAATATTTGCAATGGTCACTTCTTGGTGATGGGTATATGGGTTTGCTTAATCGTCTGTCCTTTCCTGTATTTTTTAAGATTTCTCTGAAAATAACAAAGCACAGCTACCCCCTTCTAATGTGAACTCTGGCATGATAAGCTAGTGATATGGCGTCTGCAGAGAAGGAAACAAATGCTTTCATCGGGACAGAGGAAAGGTGCTGAGTAATGGTGCGTAAAGAGAGGGGCGATCAGAGCCACTGCCGCCAGAAATGACTGGAAAAAATGAGCATTTAAATGAAATCTAAGGCATTGCCCAGCCACACCCATCACTTAGGAGGTTCAAGCTGGCCCCTCAACTTGTGTAAAACCCTCTCACCAGGCTGCCGATCACCAGGACTGCACACACTACAGGGCCAAACTGGGAAGGCACACTCTTCAGAGGGCAGTGCAGGAGCCAGATGAAAATACCAAAATCCAATTTTAGCCCGGCCGGTGTGGCTCAGTGGTTGAGCATCAACCTATGAACCAGGAGGTCATGGTTCGATTCCCGGTCAGGGCATATGCCCAGGTTGCAAGCTTGATCCTCAGTGCGGGGTATACGGGAGGCAGCTGATCGATGATTCTCATCATTGATGTTTCTCTCTCTCTCTCTCCCTCTCCCTCTCTGCAATTAATAAAAATATTTAAAAGTAAATAAAAGATAATAAAATAAAACCCAACTTTTAAAGCAAAAAAATAACTGAGTAAGCAAACAATCCACGTGCAGACCTTTAAAGACTCGGAGACCAGGTGGAGGGCTGCCACAAGGCCCATGATGTGGTCACCTCTCAGAGGGGCACCCAGGAGCTCGGAGCCAGGGGCTGACAGACACCGACAGGACAGGAGAGGGGCAGGGCTGGCAGACCCTCCCAGAGCCCGGTCTGCCGTCTGTCTACAGAGCACTGCCAGGATGCTAGCTCCCCTTCTGCTGGGACCTCCCGACACCTCCCTCTGCTGTGGACGTTGTGCCACACCCATGGTCAGCACACTATTGTTCCTTCTCCCTGGGACAGGCCAACGCAGCTACATCCCTGCTGGTCGGACGCTGAAAACTGCCTCTTCTGACAAAGGCAGGCGGCCGCCCTCACCCTGTCACTGCTCAGGGCAGGTCCCTGTCCCAGCGTTTTTAAAGTGGCCCCTCCAGACAGCGCTGGGAAGTATGAGGACGTGCCTGAGCTGCTCCGCTCACTGAGCTTTCTCTGCTCTGCACAGACAGGGCAGTGCCTGCACACATCCTGTCTCGGGAGAGCACAGCCTGCCGGTCAGAGCAGACCTCCCCGAGAACAGTGTCCACAGATCCATCTCCCCATAGGCCCTGCCATGTGACCGCTGCAGCCTGGGAAGGGCGACACCACCCCAGAGGGAGGAGGCCTGGGGGTCCGAACACCAGGACTAGTGGGAGGTTTAATTCTATGCACAAGAAAAAAGTTAGATGAAAGCCCACAAGCCCCTCCTCATTACAGTTATTTTCCTGGTCTAAGGACAAAGCATTATAGTAAAAGGGAGGCAAAGACACCCAACATACCCCCTTAAACTGCTGGAAAAACGGGGGTGGGGGTGGACGGGAGTCGAGAGAACCAGGACTAAGTCAAGGGCGAGTTCTAGAAGAAAGCCCGGGGCCTTAGACGGGCGTCTCCGGGCGTGTCTCCTCGGTCACGCAGTCCCTGCTGGAGCAGTGCGGGCCCGCGGGCCGCTCCAGGCTACTTACCATCATGTGGTAGTCCTCGTGCCCCTCGATGGGTTCGCTGACCACGTTTTTAATGGAGCCCATGGGTAGCTTCTCGGTCCGCTCTGAGTTGAGAGGAATGACAGCCGTTACTCACAGGTCCTCCTGTTCTACTCCTGGGACGCAGCAGACCTCATCAGGGCGGTGGCTCTGGAGCCTCCTGGAGGCGCACATCCTCCTGCCCTCCAGGGGTAAGGGACCAGCCCTGCTGACCACGGCCCGAGAGCCCTGCGTGGGAGCTGGGACTTCTTAGGAGCGAACGGGGACCAGGATGTGGCAATGGCATAGCAAAGTATCTCTTTCCTGGTGTTCTTTTTAAAACTCTTAACAATGAATAACACCCAAGAAATCCCACTGTACCCTTACTGCCCAAGCCCAGCACTGGCTCAGGCCTTTGGTGCCTGAGACAGTCGAGAGCCAAGAACAGAGGCACCAGCGTGCCCCGGGGTTCCCACAGATAGGAAGGGAGACTGCTGGCTGTGAACGACCAGGCTCTGGCCCAAGACCCTGCTCACTTGCCCCCACAACCCCTCCCCTGGCCTGCACACCCCCATATACACACACATGAAAGTCCTCTTAGAACATTTATAACCTCTATGATCAATAATCAAGAGCACACGGATCAGAAGACAGTCTGCAGCAAGTTTAAGGGCAGCAGGTGTGAAAGAGGCAGTGCGAGGAAGGGGAGGAGGGGACACTGCTGGAAAGAGCAAGTACAGCAGGAGGGGGGGTGGCAGGAGAGGTGGGGGCATCTGCCTACAGGAAACCACCCTGGAAGCAGCAGACACCTCAGGGACTGGAGAAGCTCTCAGCAGTTAAGTCAAGATTAAACCACACTAAAGCCTTGGTAGACAAAAATCTGGAAAAGGTGAAATCTAAAAACAGGTAACTGACAAGACAGCAGGAACTTGGAGGCTGGGGTTCTAGTTGAGCAGATGAATTGAGACATTTTATTTCTGTCCTGTGGGCCTCGGCCTGTGAAAATCGGGGCTGGGGAGAAAAGACCTGGAGGGTCACGCAGGCTAGGACTTTTAGCGGCTCTAAAACAGTGCCCCCAGCCAGGACCTGACCAGCAGGTGTCTTTAAAATAGAAACTTCTTTTTTATTTTTTTTTATTTTTTAATCTTCACCCAAGGATATTTCTCCACTGATTTTTTAGGGAAAGTGGGAGAGGGAAAGACAGAGAAGTATTGATGTGAGAGAAACACATCAATTGGTTGCCTCCTACACGAGCCCTGACCAGGGCCCAGGCTGGGGAGGAGCCTGCAACCCAGGTACATGCTCTTGATCAGAATCGAATCCGGGACTCTGGGTCCACAGGCCAACACTCTATCTACTGAGCCAAACCGGCTAGGGCAAGATAGAAACTTCTTAAAACACCAACCACCTTGAAATGTCAGCAGTTTTCACAGAAAAATATGGATTTCTGGCTTCTTTTGAAAATGCAGATGTAAGAATCCTGGGCCCACACTTCCAAGTGACCATCAGCTGGATCCCAGGTGCGACTGCCCTACCAACAGGGCACAGGCTCCCCACGGCCTCACCTGTGCTCACCTTTCTTATTCCCTGCCTGTTCTCGCTCCACTAGCCAGAGGCTGAGTCCTGCCTCCCACTCAGCCAGAGTTTACGCCACAATCAGGAGCCCGTGAGCGTCCCCTGGAGGAGGCGGCCAACAGGAAGATGAAGCCAGTGCTGGGGGCCCACTCCCAGAACGCGCTGTCCTCTGAGGGTGTGGGCAACACCCAGGGCACGGCACTCATGGGCGCGTGAGAGGGCGCGGTGCCAGGAGGCAGGGCTCTGGGAGGGAATGAGAACCCGGGCAGTGGCTGACCCCAGGACATGAATTCATGGCCACGCCCCTTAGCAAGGCTGGTGACCAGGAGACTCAACAGCTCTGCCACCCACAGGTTCTGTGGAGCTCTCCTTTGCGCCCGAGGGTGGCCGCTCCCACAAGCGGAAGCGGGAGCCCCGCACAGGCAGCGCGGGTCCTCAGCAGCCCCAGCACACCTTCCTGTCGCACAAGTACTCCCTCAGGGGCCAGCCTGGCTGCACCTACCCGCTGGGCCACTGGTGTTTCCTGGGCGGCCTCAGCCACTGCCTCCCCTTAGGCTGCCCCAGTGGAAGAGGCAGGGCTTTAGCGCCCATGCACTGATGGAGGGCTACGCCAAACCACCTGCGAGCATGGAAGTGAGGAGCTGGCAGGCGGGCAGCTCACAACTGAAGAAACAATAGGGGTGACGGGACCGGCTCTGCAGAAGACAGGGACCTATTAAAGGGGCCCAAAGCCCTTGAAGAATGCGGGAGCCCCTCAACAGTTTGCAAAACTTGCTCTGATCATGCAGTTAGAATCAAATGTGAAAGAAAGGGCATGGCAGGTTACCAAACAATTGTTAGAAGACTCAAGCGCTTTTGGCATGTCATTCTTTGTTCACTTTAAGAACCAGGATGGGGGTGAAAACAAGAAATTTACTTTCATATTTTGGATGATAAAAATCTCACTCCCCATCACCCCAGCCCTGATTATTTTCATGAAATTTTGGTCCCATCTGAAGCAGAATCATCTAGTGGCCTGTCCCTGAAACTCATCAGCCTCAGAGGATAGGGCCCCCTGGACTGCTCTTTGGCGTTTACCTCGAACACTGACCATCTACAGTGCAGGCAGAAACAGGTGACTTAGGCATGCTCGGTCCCCTCCGGAATCTAACAGGGGACAGACAAGAGTAATGAGT
>NW_005370773.1:795408-800778 GCF_000412655.1 Myotis brandtii | reverse complement strand
AAGTAGGGCCTTGGAAGAGTTTATTACTCACAAGGATGGGAAGAAGGCTTGCAGGGAAGGAAGGACAGAGCATGAACAAAGGCACGTGAGGAGCTGTGCAGAGCGCGTGGGGACATTCGGCAAGCGGTGCTGGACACATAGGGTATGACAAGGTAAGCGGGGCAGGAAACTAAATCAAAAATTTAAAGGGGCCCTAACCGGTTTGGCTCAGTGGATGGAGTGGCAGCCTGCGGACTGAAGGGTCCCGGGTTCGATTCCGGTCAAGGGCATGTACCTTGGTTGCGGGCACATCCCCAGTGGGGGGCGTGCAGGAGGCAGCTGAATCGATGTTTCTCTCTCATCAATGTTTCTAACTATCCCTCTCCCTTCCTCTCTGTAAAAATCAATAAAATATATTTTTTAAAAATTTAAAGGGGTCCCATTCTTGAGAACACTGAACACTATGGTTAAGCATTTGAACTTGGCCTTAAAGAGCCAAAGGTTTATGAGCACAAAAACCAGTGAGGGGGAAAAAAAAACAGTCCAGAAGGTGGGCTGGGCAGAAGAAATCAGAGATGGGCAGGAAACAGGTTAACTCCTTTCAAAGACCAAGTTTAGAGATGCTAGGAGTCTTAAGCCGCACAGTGGAGTGGCAAAGAGACAGATGACTTTGGAGCGCTGCTGACAAGACTTTGATCCTTCGGGATAAGAAACAGAGCAGTCAGAGTCACCTCCCAGCAAACAGTAAGCCTGGCCCACCATGCACAGGGGTCGGTGGGGCAGGCAGAGGACAACCAGGGCGGGAGGGCTGGTCCCCAGCACTAAGAAAACTGATCTACAGGGGCCAGGCGGGTGACGTAAACGAAGGATGCTGGCCACAGGCAGGTTAGATGGGACAGTGAGAACTGGAGCAGGCCATGTGAAACTACTACTCAGTCCAGCTGCTAGTTATCCCTGAGAATCCAAGTCCAGACTGGCTAACCCTGGTGATTTTTTTCAAATGAAGCCAAAAATCAGATCAAGTGAAATCTCCAGTTTTTTTATAGATTGTGTGTAAACAAACAAAACCCTCATCTGTGGGCCAGACCTGGCCCGCAGGCCACACATCTGGGACCTCTGGACAGCCAATGTTGGATGGATTGGTCTTCAGATCAGACTAAAAAGAATGAGGGGGGAAAGGGTCCAAAGAGAAGCATCTAAAGCAAAAATCAAAGCCAGGAACACGCACAGCACAGCATAGCGCAGAGATTTGAGAATGAGGAGCAGACTGGCACTTGGGAGGAAGTGCTTCTGGAGGCCAGAGGCAGCAAGCCAGCCAGCGCGGGAGTGGTCACGTACCTTTAGTGCCAATCCACAGCTGGTCTTGTTCTAGCTTAAAGGTGAGTCTCACTTTTCCTCCGGATTTATTGTACATGCCAGACAAGGGGACTGTGGGCAGGCGCTCCTGTGGTGAGAGGGAGGGACCACAATCAGAGGAGGACAAATACAGGAGAACAGACGGGACGAGACAGCAGCCCCGGCAGCCCAATGGGCCTGGTTTTGAGAGTGCTCACGACGGAGCATGGCTTACCTGGGCCCCCTTCACAGATGGCATCACGTCTTCAGGTTTCCCTTTATCCAACACTTTCCTGTGTTGCTGCAACGCAAGTCAAAAGAGCTCATTAAATGAAAGCAGACTGCATTTCGTTATATTCCCACCTCTGAAAAGCAGGACGAAGAAAGCCTAATATTCTGTTCAAAAGCTTGTACTCCCTACAGACACGGCCTCCGACACGAGAGCAGCCCGGGCAGCAAACACTTGTGGCTGGAAGCGTGGCGACTAAGCGCTCGAAATGGGGCTAGGACTGAGGAAATGCACCCCCAATTTTACTGAATTTTAATCAATCACACCTGGCTGCCACACTAAACATCAAAGCTCCAGAAAGCAGGACCTTACAGACTAGTTCAAAGAAAACCTATTTCCTCCCACAGTCCCCACTGAAAGGATTCAACACCAAGCTGAGAGCCACAAAGGGTGTTGCTCTCCTGACAGGTTCAAATTGGCAGCAATTCTGCCAACTTACAGTCCCAAAGACACCTGGCCCGATGCTGAGGCGCAGCTCAACTGCCTGAAGGGGCATTGCCACCATAAACGGGGACTTGTCTGCTGCAGAAGTCTTCCCGCTGCCCACCCTCAACCCCAGCTAGACACCAAGCCTGAAGAACCGCATTTCCCAAGACGAATGCTGATTACTCAAGAGCCTGACCCTATTAGCAAGTCTCTAACCCAGCCCACCCCAGTTTGAGGCAGATCCTTATGGGCTCTAACAAGGCTCCCCTGAAACAGCTCCTGACTGGCCCACGTGCCTGAACCTGATTTCCGCCCCATTTGTGGCTGCATAGAAACAGACACTGTTTAGCAAAGCTAGAACTACAGGGCAATGAGTGGGCAGAGGGTAAAAAATTAACCTAATTTAAGCACCAGGTGGCCATAAGCCTCACTGGCATGGCAGAAACCCTCCAATGGGAATAGACCCACCACTGCCAGACTGCTAACATCAGTCCCAGATTTCTGAGCCACTGATAAAGTCACAAAGATGGGGTCCTGTCATTAGGCGGTGTTATGCCTCATAACTGGCGTTAAACACTGCAGCATGGATTACAATCTGAATTTGACTCATATCTCACAAGTACCTTTTGAAGAATTTCCCCTGCACTGTGGAACAATTCTAAGCCTGTTAAGCGATCATTTGTAACTCAAAACCTGTATTCAGGAGACATGTATGCTCCCAGGGTGTGGCCAGTGGGAATGCTCTCACATCTGCATTCTCATATCTGACGTCTCACACATGTGGTAGAGCAAGACAGGAATATGGAAATGAACTCAATTGGTTATAAGACATTTTGACCCCACATTTGGGGGTGGAAGTGTCCAAATAAACACCTTTTAGATGGTAACATAGGTTTATAACTAACTCCTTATTTTAAACCCCATAAACAGATGTTTTGAACTTTTATGAAGGCCAAAAGTTTTAGGGTGTTTTTTGTGTGTGTGGTGGTGTTTTTTTTAAGCCTACAGCACCCAGTATTCCCAGGTGGTCTCCCATCCAAGTACTAACCAGGCCTGACCCTGCTTAGCTTCCGAGATCAGACGAGATCTGGCATGTTCAGGGTGGTATGGCCATAGGCTGTAATTTTTTTTTTTTTGTAATATTTTTAAAATACGTTATATATCCTCCACAGGGTTTGGGGCAGCACACTGCCACCAACCACACTAACATTTTTATGATAAAACACGACTATTCACGTTAATCCTGGTCAGGTTTTGCTGCCACATTTACAAAAGCACGTTTTGGGGGTTTGGAAACGCACACACAAGGGAATATGGACGGTGACAGAAAACTGTGTCCTTCCCACTGTTGGTCATGTGCCTTGATGCCTGTTCACTAAAGCCAGTGTTTGCCAGCTGGACGCTCCCCTGGGACACAGGTTAGGATGAGAACACCTATTTTCCCGGAACACTACCGAGAGTGGGCTTGCTGGGTGACAAGATCACAAGTGATGGTTCTTCCACTAGCATCCTTTGACAGTGCAATACACTGACCTCCAAAATGAGCCACAGAAGAGGAAAAACCTGGCCCCTATTTCAGGGACCAGGAGGGGAAATCAGCATAGTTCTCTTCCTAGTGCTTCACTCGGCTTCCCGAGGTGTCAGTTTTAGAGGAACCTCTGAAAGCTATTGATGCTCATGTCTTTCCAGAAATGGGCTTGTTGACTTGTGGGAAGCCACACACCAAAAAGCAAATGTAAGCACTTGCACAGAATGAGGAATCAGTTCTAGCAATGGCACTTTTCTCTGGCACTGAACAGGAGAAACCCAAGCCTGATTTGAAGCCTGCCTTTACAGAGGCCTTATCCTAAAGTAGATAGACTTGAGACACACTGACCCGCCAGATGAGACAAAGTTGCAAATCTCAGGTAGTTGTCACCTCCACTCAACAGCCAGCGGCACCCAACTGCTGCCATAAATTTCCATCATGGGCCCTGTCCAAAAAGGAGCTTATTCTAGGGAGAATATAACCAACCGCGGCTCCAGAAGCCTCACACTTCCCAGAACGAGCAGTCACTCGACGGACTCACTTTCTGCCTGCACAGCGGCTCCTTCTTGTTCTCTTCGGCCTTGGCATCCTGCTGCGCAGAGTCTTTGGGCGTGTTTACTGCTAAAACATCATTTATCGTGGAACCAACCACCATGATCTTGGCTCCGCTGGTCACCTTTATTTCCCTCAATGTCTTATCCTCAGGGACAAGTCCCTTATACATGACTTTCTGCATGGCTGGCGGGAGACCTTGGGAAAAGGAGGCAGACAGTGAAAGGAAAATCAGAAAACTTACTTGGACCAGAGTACTTGACAACAGATCCCAAAGTGAGTGCTGCTCGACCGCCTACTACTTTTGCACACTTGGGCAATTCACCACCTGTCTCAGCCTCAGTTCCCAAAACTTTGTAATAGTGACGACAGTCGTTCCTTCTGTATGGAACTGTCTTAAAGACCACAAGACAGGACAAACAGAATTTAGTGCAGCTCCTGGTAATTCAGTAACCGTTCGATAAAAATTAGCGGCCATTCATTCCAAGTTGTCCCTCAATCTTCCAATCACTCCAATATTAAGTGAGAGTCCACAGGCCTCGGGGATACAAAAACCCATAAGGACCAAGTTCTTGTTTTTACGGAGCCTACAAGCTACACAGAGAAAGCCTAGAGCAGTGGTTCTCAACCTTCCTAATGCCGCGACCCTTTAATACAGTTCCTCATGTTGTGGTGACCCCCAATTTCATTGTTACAAATTGAACATAATTAAAGCATAGTGATGAATCACAAAAACAATATGTAACTATATCTGTGTTTTCCGATGGTCTTAGGCGACCCCTGTGAAAGGGTCGTTCGCCCCCCCCCCCAAAGAGGTCGCGACCCACAGGTTGAGAACCGCTGGCCGAGAGGGAAAAATCATTTCAGGTGGCCAAGCGCTGTCCACGAGATGAAATTAAGTAGCAGGAACACCTGGGAGGGGGCCAGCGGGCCGGTCACCAGCAGCGTTTCCTAGACTTCCCTTATGAGAATCTCCTGATATTTGCGAAAAACAAATCCGAGGCCACATTCCAGCCCCACGGACTCAAAATCTCAGGCGGAGGAGCCTGGAGTCTGTGTGAACCTTGCAAGTGCCTCGGTGGTTTTTATTAGGTGTCCGGGCAGCACTAATTAGAGGCTTGGGCCTGGGACTCCGGCCCGGGCTGCAATCCCAGCTCAGCCGGCCACTTAGTGCTCTGCAATGCCAGGCCTCGTCTTGCCCATCTGGGTAATGGGCATCCTGGAACCCACTCCTAGGGCCGCTGTGAGCACGGCTGCTGGG
>NW_005370773.1:794551-794793 GCF_000412655.1 Myotis brandtii | reverse complement strand
ACTCACCATCCGGGGCCCCGGCCGCCGCCATGATGATTGTGTACAACACCCACCGCGCCCGCAGGGGCCGCCGGGAAAAGGCGAGCTGGCGGAGATTGACCCCCGCAGCAGCCCCTATAATCTCGCCCAGGCTAACCGGAAACAGGTGGAGGTTTCTATGGAGACCCGCCTCCTCCGCTTCCCGGGCTCGGCCCCTGCCACGCTTTAACTTTCCGCGGCCGAGGGGGCAGGGCCGGGGGAAG
>NW_005370773.1:766246-794244 GCF_000412655.1 Myotis brandtii | reverse complement strand
AGGGGGCGTGGGCTCGCCGGCTGAGTGGCCTGCGCCTTTAAGGGGCGGGGTGGGGCCCAGTGTGGCGGAAGCGGATTGGCTGGGAGGCGTCCCGGAAGTGGTTCTCGGAGAAGCCCACGTGGATGAGTCGAACCCACATGGCGGTGCTCTTGAGGACGCTGCTGCAGCCAGGGAGGCCCCCGGGAGTCTTGGGGCGCTCCCTGGGACGGCGTGAGGCCAGCCTGGGCACTGGTTCTGGGGCTGCGGTGCGAGTGCGGTTCGCCCCCAGCCCCACAGGTAATCTTAGGGGACGTGACGCTGCAGGCCGAAGCCCATCGTCCGGTCCCCGCCCCCAGAATGTTTTCCAACGAACCCCTTCCGGTGGATTAGCCTGGGAGGGCAGCGCGACCCCATTTTGAACGGGCAGAAACAGGTCCAGGAGCGGAAATTGTTCCCGTGGCCAGGAATTTCGTTGTTTATTGGGTTGCACCTCTCTTTCGGTCTTTTTTTCACGTATTCAGTAAATGTGTACTAAGTACACACTGCGAGGTACTGTTTCTCTGCGATACAATGACCATCTAGAAAGTAGGGCCCCTACTCTGGTGGCCGCGGCAAACGTGCACAAAAATACTGTAATTCTAGGCAGTCGCGTGTGCCACATGGGAAATGAAGCAGGAGAGGTGACGGGTTAGTTTAGGTAGGATGCTCAAGCACATCTTGTTGAGGAGGTGACATTTGATCTGAGAACCAAATGACAAGAATGCAGTGGATAGGAGGAACCTGAGCAGAGGAAATTGCAGGTACACAGGCCCCGTGGCTAGTGTTGGAGCTAAGCAAGCCAACGGGAGTTCGGGGCCCACTGTATACTCCAGTGGAGATGGTGTCAGGGCCTCCGCACCAGTCCCCAGAACTGAGCTCTCTTTTGTTAGCCCCTGCTGAGTTAGAGTCCTGTTTCTTGATTAACCCTTTCACGCACCAGTTCCCAAAATTCTTTTCTCACGAGGCTGCCTCTGCCTTCACAATGAACCTGCCTCTCCTGAAACCCAGGGTCAGTATATAAGGCTGCCTTTGTGGCAAGATCCCAGCTGCACAGAGCGACGGGATTACGGATCGGTACTTTTATAAAATTAGTATAAGTGGATTGCTAGAAAAATGAAAACCTAAAAAGCATACAAAATATGATCCTACTTTGTTTAATTAAACAGGAAATTGTCCTGTCAAACTGCTGCTCTCAGCATTTTGCTCTCAATTTCTGTGCTTTCTTGCAACAGTTTGCAGACCAGCACTGGTTTGGGAGCCAAAGCCTGAGATTGGGTACATATTTTTGGCTTTGCCACTTCTTCCGAGCTGTGTGACTTGGAGAAATTACCCAGAGGCTCTGAGTTTATCTGTCAAACAGGGCTAGTGATAGTACCCAGCTCATGGGTTTGGATAATGTAGCTGAGGCTCTTAACAAGGTCTGGTACTTATAGAAAGCACTTCATAAACAGTAGCCTCTATTTTGATTGTTGTTATTACTGTTTTCTTGCTGATTTGCAGGAGCAGCCCATATGACAAAGGCTGTGGACTACAGGCAGATAAAAGGATTATCAAGCAACATATGTCATTACAATAGCTAAAATTCACTGAAGGGTGTTCTTTGGTCAGCATTTAGGCCTCATAGCAACCCTATCAGGAACGTGTCTATTTTTTGTTTTTAATCCCTCTCATAGATGAGGAAATGGAGCTCATCCAAATTAAGTCAAAGGGGTACCAGCTAGTAAATGGTGAATGCAGGATTTGAATCCAGGTCTGTGTACCTGTAAGAGGTCTTGCTTTTGCCCTAACCGGTTTGGCTCAGTGGATAGAGCAGGGGTCCTCAAACTTTTTAAACAGGGGGCCAGTTCACTGTCCCTCAGACCGTTGGAGGGCCGGACTATAGTTTAAAGAAAACTATGAACAAATTCCTATGCACACTGCACATATCTTATTTTGAAGTAAAAAAACAAAACGGGAACAAATACAATATTTGTATTTGCATGTGGCCCGCGGGCCATAGTTTGAGGACCCCTGGGATAGAGCGTCGACCTGCGGACTCAAGGGTCCCAGGTTCGATTCTGGACAAGGGCATGTACCTTTGTTGCAGGCACATACCCAGTAGGGAGTGTGCAGGAGGCAGCTGATCGATGTTTCTCTCTCATCAATGTTTCTAACTCTCTATCCCTCTCCCTTCCTCTCTGTAAAAAATTAATAAAAAAAAATCTTAGGAGTTTAAATTGAGGTGAAGAGAAATGTGGAATCAAACGTTACTTTTGGTTCGAGTTTAAAGCCAGCACTTAATGTAAAAATCTCAAGTAGACAAAATTCAAAATGTATAATGAGGATAGTCATGACAGTGCATAGAGGGTGTATGTAAGATATCATTTTATGGTATTTTAAATTTGTAATTAACTTTTTCCAAACACATCATTGAATTTGCATAAGTTAAATGCACATGTGACAATGGCTTCAGTGGCTCAGCCTCTGCCTCTTCTCCTTTGGGTGAAACTTGGCCTTGAGGCAAATCTCAAAGTAGGGTGATGGTTGCATTTGGAAGGAGTTGGAGCCTTTTTACAAAATGGCCTACCAAACTTGGGTGGTCTCCCTGTTCCAGAAAGAGGGGCTGAATGAGTCATCACCCCGTCCTCTGTGCAGTCTGACTGTCCAGGTGCTAGCTGGAGAGATGGGACGAAGGTAGCGGTTTCTTGGGCTTTGATGTTCTTTGAGACATTCTGTTACAAACAGAGCTTGCTTGCCCCTCTACTGAGGCTCGTCAGCTCACATTCCCTGTCTTCTGAGCTGTTCTCTTCTCCCAGGCTTCTTGCACCTGGGTGGCCTCCGCACTGCCTTGTACAACTACCTCTTTGCCAAGAAGCACGGAGGGAGCTTCATTCTGCGGCTGGAGGACACGGACCAGACCCGCCTGGTGCCCGGGGCAGCGGACAACATTGAGCACATGCTGGAGTGGGCAGGTGAGGCTGGCTGGGAAAGGACTGCAGGCTTCCCCCAGCTCCCAGGAGGGAGAACAAGGGGTTCCTGGAGAGAGGGGGGCGTTTGTGCTGCCTGGGGTGGCAAGTGCCACCTGAACAGAGACTTAAGCTCCCTGAAGAAAAGCTCCAGGCTGTTTTGAGATTCCTGTTCTTATCCCGGAATCTCAAGTCCTCCTAGGAGCAGGCAGGCATAGGCCAAGGGGCCTGGGGAGCTGGACCTGTGCTGAGCAGGAGAAAGTTCCAGCCCGAGTTCCCCAGTGGGGATGCGGCCCAGCTTGTCAAATCTTCTGCCTTCCAAGAGGAGCCACAACTCCAGGGTTTTGTTGGTTTTCAGTGACTATTTCCCACTGTTAAATCTGAGCTCAGGTTTTTGAGGGCTTTTAACCACAGTGTATGAGTGAAAGAAAATTTATTGGCCGCTGAAGTTGATTTTCTTGTGGGAACGTTAATCCTGAGCACAGCCAAGCTCAGGGAGAACAAGGAGGTGTGTGTTGGTGTTCCCTGGACCAACAGTTGCCTACCTGCTAGGACAGGATGACTCGTTAGCTCCCCAAGAAAAAATAACGAAAATACCAAGACTGTTTTGAGATGTGTATTTTATATTATTTTTTTTTAAATATATTTTATTGATTTTTTACAGAGAGGAAGGGAGAGAGATAGAGAGTCAGAAACATCGATGAGAGAGAAACATCGATCAGCCGCCTCCTGCACATCCCCCACCGGGGATGTGCCCGCAACCCAGGTACATGCCCTTGACCGGAATCGAACCTGGGACCTTTCAGTCCGCAGGCTGACGCTCTATCCACTGAGCCAAACCGATTTCGGCGAGATGTGTATTTTAATCTCAGGTAAATTAACTGGACTCTGGATTCCTAAAGGGCAGAAGCCAATTTCATTTCTGTCTTTTGCCGTAGAGGAGGGCTATAGCAGATACTAGGTCGAGATTAGCTGAATAAAAGGGCATTCATTCAACAATGAATACTGTGACCCAGGAAGTGTTCCAGCAGTGAGCAGAGACTCTGTGCTCAGTAAGTAGGGGAGACAGGCAAACAGATTAATTCATTCCTGTGATATTAAGTGGTGGTGAGTGCTATGGAGAAAGGGTGCAGGTGAGGGAACCCGTGGGGAGGGGTGCTCGTTTCGACATGGTGGTCTTCGCTGTGGAGGTAACATTAGAGCAGAGACTTGCACAGAGTGAGGGCCGGCCCTGAGGTTACCTAGGGGAAGAGCGTTCAAAGCAGAGCGAATAGCAGATGCGAAGGCCCCACAGAAGCCAGTGCCCAGTGAGTTAGAGGAGCCGCCGAAGGCCGTCGTGGCCCGAGCACAGTGAGCGGGCAGAGTAAGGAGGTGTGCGGGAGATGGAATGCCATGCGGGCCAGGAGAGAACGCTCACCGCCTGTGGCTCTGCACGGGGCACGAGGGGGTGCTGACGAACAGGTCCTGCTCTCGCAGAGCCCCTGGTGCAGCACGCATGTGTGAATGACGCTCACCCTAGCGTTTTGGTGAGGCAGAGGGCAGCTGCCCAGGCACCCCAGGGTGGCTGACCTGGAACTGCTTGCTTCAGGAAGTCACTCTTCCGGGTTTTGTTTTGTTTTTGTTTTTGTTGGTTTTTTTTTGGGGGGGGGGTTGTTATGTAATTCACGTAATACGAAATTCACCATTTCAAAATGTACAGTTCAGTGATTTAGTCTAGTCACCATGTTGTGCAGCCATCGCCACTCTCTAATTCCAGAACATTCCCATCACTCCAACACGAAACCCAGGACCTATTCGTCCCCCGCAGCCCCTGGCACCGCTCATCTGCTCCTGTCCCCGGGTTTGCCTGTTCTGGACATTTCATATAAGAGGGATTACGCAGTATGTGGCTGTGATGACTGGCTTTTACTTAGTGTAAGTTCGTCTGTGTGGTAGCGTATGTCAGCACTTCATTCCTCTTTAGGACGGTCATTGTGCAGAAATACCACATTTTGCTTATCCATTCACCTGAGGGGGGCATTTGGCTTTTTTCCACTTTTTGGCTGAGTCACTGCTGTGAGCATGTGTGTCCTAGTCTTTATGTGAACATACATTTTCAGTTCCTCTAGTGGTGTTACTCTGAAGCCCTGGGCGTTCCACACGCTGAACACATTCAGGTAGATCAGGAAGGGACCCCAGTGTACCTAACCCAACCTTCTCTTCTGACAGATGAAGAAGCGGAGGCCCAGTGGGAGAGGGAGCTGAGTAATACCAATACCGCCAAAGCTGGCTGAGCGCCTGGCACATACCAGGCAGCGCACAAAGCGCGTGACCAGCCTCAGGAGAAGGCACCATTTGTGTGCTTTTACAAATGAGGACACGGGGGCTCTGAACAGCCAGTGCGTCTGAACCCGGCCTGTCTCCTCCCGAGTTTGTGTGAACGTCGGGTGTGCGGGATTGCTCCTAATTCATTTGAAAGCTTTTTGAGGGCAGAATGGCTATCATTCAACTCTTCTGTGTCCCCTCTGCCCCCTCCTGGAAGCGTGCACAGTTCAGCACGTCTTCTGTGACCTGAGGCACCTGGACCGTGGGCTGGGGGTTTGGCTGATAATAGATCACATTTCCTCCCAAGGCTTGTAGTGCAGCTGCTAGAGGGCTACGTGCTTTGTGAGCACTGATGCTTTTTAAAACAATATTTCTATTGATTTTTAGAGAGAGGAAGGGAGGGGGAGAGAGAGAAACATTGACGCTGCTGCCTCCTGCACACCCCACCAGGCATCAAGCCCACAGCCCAAGAGTGCCCTGACTGGGACTCGAACCAGCAACCTTTCAGTGCATGGAATGCCCAACCATCAGCCATACCGCCCAGGGCCCACTGATGCTTTTAGTTCTCAGTCACTCTGCACAGTAAGCTGTCGGCTACACTTTTCAGAAAAGGGAGTGCAAAGAGGCAGTACAGGGAGTGGTTAAGAGCATGGACTCTGGGCCAGTTCACCTGGGTGTGAATCCAGTTGTGCCCCTTATCCTTGGCCAAGTTATCTGACAAAGTCCCTCTGTGCCTCCGTGTCCTCGTTAGGGAATGGGGATAATAATGACATCTTCCTGGTGTGGTGGTTCTGAGGCTTAGTGAAGATCACAAAATAGAAAAGCAGCTGGCAGGTGCTTAGCACTCTGGTGCTCCCGCACCTGGATCCCTGTCACAGACAAAGCCCGGAGTCCAGCCAGGCCTGATGGGCTGTGCCCTGAACCACACTCTTCCTCCTGAGTCGGCTGGTCCAGGCCTGGGCGGGTTTCCCCTCCCCAGGGAAAAGGTGGTTGGAGAGGAAGTGCAGTTGGGAGTGTGGACGTGGAGCCAGCACGCCTCCGCCCGACTCCTCATCCACCAGGCTGCGTGGCCTTGAGCGTGGGACCTCTGTGCCTGAATTTTCATCTGCGAAAGGGAAGTCGTGATAGTACTGGACTCACACGTTGTTGGGAGGACTAAAAGCTTTACTCTGTTTGCCAAGCCCTTAGAGCAGTGCCTGAGAGCCAGTGTCGCATGCATCTCATTACTTGGTGATTGCTCTCTCCATGCTCCAGGCATCCCCCCTGATGAGAGCCCACACCGGGGAGGCCCCAGGGGGCCCTACCTGCAGTCCCAGCGGCTGGAGCTGTACGCCCAGGCCGCGGAAGCTCTGCTGAAGACCGGGGCTGCTTACCCCTGCTTCTGCTCTTCACAGCGGCTGGAGCTGCTGAAGAAGGAGGCCCTGAGGAGCCGGCAGACACCCCGGTGAGAGCCCCAGCCCGTCGTGCTGCCTCCCCAAAGTCGGGTGTGTTTGTTAGCTGTTACTGCAGAACAAGTTACCCCCAAACTTTTACGGTCTCACAGTTTCTATGGGTCAGGACGCTGGGCATGCTCACCTGGACCTTTAGCTCAGGGTCGCTCCCAAGGCTCAGCTCTCGGAGGATCTGCTTCCGTTTCCCTGGAGACTGTCGGCAGACCTCAGGGCATCCTGGCTGTTGCCTGGATACATCTGCTCCTTGCCACACGGGCCTCCCCTAGGGCAGCTCACAGCATAGCCCGGGCTTTCCTCCGAGAGACCAGGGAGAAAGCAAGAGAGTGAGACAGAGGCCAGAGTGACAGCTCATCACTGGTTGTACACTGTTCATTAGGAGGCAGTCACCAGGTCCAGCCCATACTCACAGGAAGGGGATGGCACCAGGACAGAAACCAGCAGGTGGGGGTCACGGGGTCCAGGTCTGAGCTGCCAACCGCCTTCGGTCCTAGGGAGTAACACATCAAGTAGCTTTAGTGATTTGTTATTTTGACGAAGTAGGATTTTCTCATGTTCAGGAAAATAGATACACAGAGCTCCGTCCCAACACTGACCCTACCTACTCAGATCCTCTCCAGACACAGCTGGTGTTAGAACTTGCTCGTGTCTCCTGCAGAGGCATCAGTACGTACACTGATACATGCCTGTTATTTCTCTTCCCCCTGCAAATGGTAGCACAGTGAGCACTGTGCGACTTCTTGTCTCAAGGATCAGTCTGTATCAGTCCACAGTTTTTTTGTTTTGTGAGTTTTTTTGTTTTGTTTTTTTAGTCCACAGTTTTTTTTATGCTTACATGGTATTCCATTGTATGGATATACCATCATTTACTTAATCAGTTCCTTAATAATGAACCTTTACTGGTATGTCATTTGTAGTATTTGTTATAAAAAAGAGAGCTGTGCCCTAGCCAAGTTGGTTGCATACACCAAAAAGTTGTGGGTTCAATTGCTGGTCAGGGCACATACCTAGGTTGTGGGTTCAATCCCAATCTGGACACGTGTGGGAGGCAATCAGTCAATCAATGTTTCTCTCTTACATTGATGTTTTTCTCTCTCTTCCTCTCTCCCTCTCTCTCTGAAAATCAATAAAAACATATCCTTGGGTGAGGATTAAACAAAAGAGAGCTGTGCCTGGCCGGTGTAGCTCAGTGGTTGAGCATCGACCTATGAACCAGGAGGTCACGGCTCGATTCCCAATCAGGGCACATGCCTGGGTTGCGGGCTCGATCCCCAGTGTGGGGCGTGCAGGAGGCAGCCGATCAATGATTCTCTCTTATCATTGATGTTTCTCTTTCTCCTCCCTTCCTCTCTGAAATCAATAAAAATATGTGTGTGTTTTTTAAAAGAAAGAGCTGTGACAAAGGATGTTGACAGGCATCCTTTGCACACATGCAGTGTGTTGTTAGAAACCTTCCAAGACGTGCTGCCTGGTGGCCCTGCACTAGCTGCACTCCCATCAGCGGTGGCCTCATAACTTAAGTTCCAGTTTCAGTGAACCGTTTGCACAAGGGCTCAGATGTTTGGATAAGTTCACGACATCCACTGCAGCACTGCTTCTTCATTCTAAACCCTGTACTTACCCACCCACAGAAGGTGGCTTTTTTTGCCCAAGATCATATGATCTTCAGAGACACAGGGAGGGCTCATGCCCATCATCAGTGTTGTTAGCAACCATGCTGCTCTACTTCCCAACAGGTATGACAATCGGTGCCGGAACCTGAGCCAGAGGCAGGTAGCTGAGAAGTTGGCCAAGGACCCCAAGCCTGCTATCCGCTTTCGCCTGGAGGAGGAGGCACCAGCCTTCCAGGACTTGGTATACGGCTGGAATCGGCATGAAGTGGCCAGTGTGGAGGGGGACCCGGTCATCCTGAAGAGCGATGGCTTCCCCACCTACCACCTGGCCTGCGTGGTGGATGACCACCACATGGGCATCAGCCACGTGCTGCGTGGCTCGGAGTGGCTGGTCTCCACTTCCAAGCACCTGCTGCTCTACCAGGCCCTGGGCTGGCCGCCACCTCGCTTTGCCCACCTGCCCCTGCTCCTCAACAGGGACGGCAGTAAGCTGTCCAAGAGGCAAGGGGACATTTTCCTGGAGAGTTTTGCTGCTGCCGGCTTCCTACCAGATGCCTTGCTCGACATCATCACTAACTGTGGCTCAGGGTTCCCAGGTATCCACTCACCTGAGAGTTCCCGGTGGGACCACAGCAGTGAGGCGCCAGGACTTGGGTGCAGGCCCACCTGGTCTGCAGTCCGGCTGTGCCACCTCCCAGCTGCGTCAACTTGCACGAGTTCATGCTTTCATTCCACAAATGTTTACTGAGCCAGACACTGTCAAGTACAGTTGGGCCTTGACTTTCGAGTTTAATTTGTTCCGAGACCGAGCTCGTTAAGGAGCTCGTTAACTCAAATTACTCTATCAACTCAATGCAAAAAATCAGCCGAGAGACAGCTGGTATCTCAAAAAACTCGTTAGTCGGGACACTCGTAAGTCAAGGCCCCACTGTACTGGGGCTCCAACAGTGAAAAGACAGGCATAATCCCTGCCCTCAAGGAGCTTGCAGTCTCAGTCTTGGTTGCCTCATCTATAAAGTGGGGCTAAGTGTCTACCTCTTAGGCATAAGTTAAGATTCACTGAGCTCATGAGTGTAAGGCCCCCAGCACAGTATCTCCCACAGTAGGTGCAAAAATTACAGCTGCTGTGATTTTTACAATTATAGTACAGTGGGGCCTTGACTTAAAGTGTCCCGACTAACGAGTTTTTTGAGATACCAGCTGTCTCTCGGCAGATTTTTTGCATTGAGGTGATAGAGTAATTTGGAGCTCGGTCTCAGAACGAATTAAACTCGTAAGTCAAGGCCCCATTGTACTACTATAACAGTATCACTAGTATTACTGGGACCATAGTTTATTCCAAGTTAAGCCTTTATCCTTGGCCCAAGACTTAGAGCCCAAATCTTAAAGAAGCACCAAATAGGCTAGGATGACCTCTTTGTGGGGGAGATTTCTGATAATGAGGCAATAATATCTGCTTATTGTTTATTCTGCTCTTATTCAGTCCTTAACATATCCTTGGGAGGTACGATCTCCACGGTTTGTAAGAGGATTGGGAGTCTCAGAGAGGTTAGGGAATTTGCCAGTGTCCCAGCTAGTGGGGGATGTGATAGGTTATTGTCGGCTGAAGTCCCCACGATGCCCAGTGGGACAGCTGCTGCTCAGAGAAGCAGCCCTGCACAGCCCGCTCAACTCTGGCTGCGCTTGGACTCATGGGAAGCTCCTAGAGCACTGGGGCCAGACCCCACCGGACCAGTAGGGTCAGGGGCTCGGAATGGCCAGACAGTGGGTGCTGTCCCTGCAGCTCATGTCTCTGAGGGCAGAGTGGTTAAACCATTTTTCACGCCATTTTTTTCCTTAGTGACAGAAGCCTTTCTGCAAGTGAAAACTCATTTGGGCCTTTGATGTAAAAACAGCTGGAGGTTGAGTCCCTTTGGTGGAAATGGGATGGGGAGCCCAGTGCTCACTCAGCCTCCCTTGGAGTTGAACGTCGGAGGGAGTTGAGCGCTGGGCTTCCCTCACTTGCAGAGAACCAGATGGGCAGGACCTTGCCAGAGCTGGTAGCACAGTTTGACCTGACCCGGATCACCTGCCACTCGGCCCTGCTAGACCTGGAGAAGCTTCCAGAATTCAACAGGTGAGTGGGGAACTAGAGAGCCCTGCTGGAAGGGGCTTTCTTGCTGACGATGGGGCCCCACAGGTCCTGTCGGCTCCACAGTCGCATACACCTGATTTTGGCTGAGCTCAGGTGTTTAGTGCTGTGTGACCACAGGCAGTCACCTCACCTCTTCAGACCTGTTTCCTCTTCTCTAAAACGGAGCTAGTAAGAGTTCCCACCCTGTGCAATTGTTTTAAGAGTTAAATTCAGCGTTACATCAAAGTATCTGCACAGCACCCGGCACATAGAAAGTGTTCGACCAATGGTAGGTATCCTTTTATCATTACCATTATTCCTGTGTACCCCTCGTGTGGGTTCTGTTGACTACCAAAGCCTGGGGAGCATCTTCATTTTAGAACATCTCCCCGCTCCCTAACCCCCGATCTCCCAGCCAACACTGAGGAGCACTGTCTCTCATGTCACCCGCCAACACGGAGGAGCACTGTCTCTCATGTCACCCGCCAACATGGAGGAGCACTGTCTCTCATGTCACCCACCAACACGGAGGAGCACTGTCTCATGTCACCCAACAACACGGAGAAGCACTGTCTCGTGTCACCCACCAACATGGAGGAGCACTGTCTCTCATGTCACCCACCAACATGAAGGAGCACTGTCTCATGTCACCACCAACATTTCTGTTGACTACCAAAGCCTGGGGAGCATCTTCATTTTAGAACATCTCCCCGCTCCCTAACCCCCGATCTCCCAGCCAACACTGAGGAGCACTGTCTCTCATGTCACCCGCCAACACGAAGAAGCACTGTCTCATGTCACCCGCCAACGCTGAGGAGCACTATCTCTCATGTCACCCTCCAACACGGAGGAGCACTGTCTCATGTCACCCACCAACACGGAGGAGCACTGTCTCATGTCACCCACGAACACGGAGGAGCACTGTCTCATGTCACCCACGAACACGGAGGAGCACTGTCTCATGTCACCCACGAACACGGAGGAGCACTGTCTCATGTCACCCACGAACACGGAGGAGCACTGTCTCATGTCACCCACGAACACGGAGGAGCACTGTCTCATGTCACCCACGAACACGGAGGAGCACTGTCTCATGTCACCCACGAACACGGAGGAGCACTGTCTCATGTCACCCACGAACACGGAGGAGCACTGTCTCATGTCACCCACGAACACGGAGGAGCACTGTCTCATGTCACCCACGAACACGGAGGAGCACTGTCTCATGTCACCCGCCAACACAGAGGAGCACTGTCTGGTGTCACCGCCAATACTGAGGAGCACTATCTCTCATGTCACCCGCCAACACGGAGGAGCACTGTCTCATGTCACCCACCAACACGAAGGAGCACTGTCTCATGTCACCCGCCAACACGAGGAGCACTGTCTCATGTCACCCACCAACACGGAGGAGCACTGTCTCTCATGTCACCCGCTAACACTGAGGAGCACTGTCTCCTGTCACCTCCATGTGTCAAGGGTCCTTCACTCAGAAACCTTCAGACACAGTTACCCTTCCCATCACTGCTGACATGTCCCAGTCTAAGGGACTGGGTGGCACACCGCAGGCAGGTTTGCAGTCACGGTTGCAGCAACTCCTTGCACCTTCCCTGAAGCACTGGGGGACCGGCTCTCCTTGGTGCCCTCCTTGCGTGAGTGCCCAGGACTGCAAACCGGAAATCTTTGTTAACTGGGCACGTCTACTCTGCTCAGTCCAACTGAGGTATGGGGAACAAGGGCCCTTTGCAGCCAAGAGAAGTCAGAAATCTTTTTTTATTGAATGATTGATTTTTTTTTTAGAAGGGGAGAGAGAAAGGTCAATTTGTTTTTCCACTTATTTATGCATTCATTGGTTGATTCTTTTATGTGCCCTGACCAGAGATTGAACCTGAAACCTTGGCTGGTGTATTGGGATGAAGCTATAACCAACTGAACTACCCAGCCAAGGCCAGAAATATCTTATTTTTGTGTGATCTCTTTCTAGTTTAAAAATGTTAGCTATTATTTTTTTACTAGAGGCCAATGCACGAATTCGTGTACGGGTGGGGTATCTTGGCCTAGCTGGCGATTGGGCCGATCAGGGCCCATCTCACCCAGTCCTGATCAAGCGCATTGGGCCGACCAGCCAGGGGTAGGGACTGCGGGAGGTTGGCTGTGGGAGCACACTGACCACCAGGGGGCAGCTCCTGCATTGAGCATCTGCTGCCTGGTGGTCAATGAGCGTCATAGCTATCAGTCGTTCTGTCGCTTAGGTTTATATGTATAGATTGTTGATCCTCACCCGAGGATATTTTTCCTTTGATTTTTTTTTTTTTTTTTGAGTGGAGAGTGGGAGGGGTGGGGAGAGATAGAGAGAAAGACACATTGATTGCCTCCCACACGCACCCTGACCAGGGCTGGGGATCATGCCTGCAACCAAGGTATGTGCCCTTGACCAGAATCAAACCCGGGACCCTTCAATCCGCAGGCCAAACTGGCTAGGGCATGTTAGCTAAGAATCAAACCCGGGACCCTTCAGTCCGCAGGCCAAACTGGCTAGGGCATGTTAGCTATTTTAAAAGCAGCATGTATCTGGGTTGCTTGGGGCCCTCAGGCTACCTGTTTCAGACCTTGGCCAGATCTCTTTCCTTCTGTAAGTGTAGAGAACTCCTTTGGCTTTTCCTCCAGGCTGCACCTTCGTCGGCTGGTGAGCAATGAGACCCAGAGGCGCCAGCTGGTGGAAAAGCTGCAGCTGCTCGTGGAGGAGGCATTTGGGAGCCAGCTGCCAGACAGGGCTGTCCTGGACCCAGCCTATGTGGAGAGGATCATCTTGCTGAGACAGGTGGGGCTGGGAGCTCCAGGAGACCAAGGGAGTGGAGCCCCCCATTTCTCCCCTTCCAACGTGTCAGCCCTGTCCCCAGTGCACTGAATGGCTGCCTCTTTCTCCAGGGTCACATTTGCCGCTTGCAGGATTTGGTCTCCCCAGCACACGCCTTCCTGTGGACTCGTCCTGCTGTGGGTCGCACGCAGCTGGGTGCCATCTCAGAGCAGGTGGATGTGATTGCCAAGCGCGTGCTGAGGTGAGTTCGCGCAGGCCAAGCTCAAGGTTCTGTACCCTCTTTCCCCCTCCCCTGCCTGGGTCCCCCTTTACCCCAGGGCTGGGCAGTTGGGCTCCAGCACAACCCGTGGCCAGTGAGAGGTTTGGGGGAGCTAATCACTCACCAACGCTCTTGGTAGGTGGGGAGCCTGGAGGAGCCCAGGCTCTCCCCGGAAGAGATGATGCATTCAGGTTCTAGGGCTGGATCCACCTGGGTTCCATTCTGGCTCCACCTGTTACTCACCCAGTTAGTTCACCTGCCCAGATGGCTTCACATCCGCCAAGTTACTGCACCTGTTTGAGCATCGTTTCCTCATCTGAAAGGTGCAGGTGAAACTATTGCTTACTGTAACAGTACCAGAACACTTGTGATGAAAAGGGCGGAAAACAGCCATGGAGAAGGACTGGTCTGTGTAATTGTGTGGTCAGAACAAGGGCTGACTTGAGGCTAATGCATGGCCCAAAAATACATCACCAAAGCCCAATTTCTCTATCTTTTTTACTCTGCCCACACTCCTCCATGCTGGCTGCTCTGGTAGATGGAGAACGGGTTTCTCTCCCGCTACCGAGTGTACTTCTCTTCACCTAACAGTCCAGGGGCGAACAGCTCTCCTCCTTGTCTCCAGTGTCCTGCCATCCCTAGATTTTGTTCCTGTCCCTGTGGTCCACGGTGGCCCACGGACCATCCAGGATTCAGCCAGAGAAGGAAGAAGGAAAGAGGAGGCAGACAGGACATTTCTCCCCCTTAAGGACTTAAAAGCTATCCCGCTAGCTGGAACTCTGTCTTAAGGCCATGCCACGCCTAAGGAAGCCTGGAAAATGTACTTTATTTACTTGGCAACCATGTGCCTAGCTAAAAATTTTGTTACTACATACAAAAGCGAAAAAATAACTTGTCTAAAATGATCCAGCTAGCCCGGCCAGTGTGCTCAGTGGTTAGAGTGTTGGCATGCACACCAAGGGCCATGGGCTCAGTTCCCAGTGAGGGGCACGTACCTGGGTTGCAGGTTCTCCGGCCCTGATTGTTTGTGGGCAAGAGACAGCTAATCGGTGAGTCCCTCTCACATCAATGTTTCTCTCTCTCTTTCTCTCTCTCTTCCCCCTCCCACTCTCTCTAAAAAATCAATGGAAAAATATCCTCAGGTGAGTATTAACAACAACAAAAAGGAATACAAGCATGTGACAAGAAATATAAATGGTACATCCCTGGCCGGGTAGCTCAGTTGGTTGGATCATCGTCCCAGTGCCCCAAGGTTGAGGGTTCCATCCCTGGTCAATGCACATACAGGAATCAACCAATGAATGCAAAAATAAGTGGAACAACTAAATCAATCAATCAATCAATCTCTTACATCAATACATTTTGTAAAAATTTTAAAAAAAGAAATACAAATGGTACAAGAGGGTTTATAGCAAAAACTAAGTCTTCCCTCCTACTCCAGCTCCCGACAGAAAGGCAGCCACACTTAGCAGTTTCCTTTGTGAATTGTCTATATTCAAGGATATGTATATACAACTCTAGTCCTATAATTTTTTAATTTTGAAATTTAACATTTTGGTTATTAATACATTCAAACCTCTTAAGCCTGGATTTAAAACCTAGAAATGATAAGGTATATATTTAGGGAGTCCTGTTTTTAATTCTTGTCCCAGTTCCAAAACCCTCTGTATGTTACGACTAGTCTTAATTATGTCTAAATAATCCTTATCTTCCCCTTTTTTTACACAAAAGGTACAATACAAGAACACCATTCTGTGTCTTTTTTTCCTTTTACTTAATATATATTTTGACCTATCCAGTTCTTAGAGAGCATCCTCATTCTTCCCTACAGCTACACCTACCCCATCACTATACCACTTTGCCACGATTTATTTAACACCCTCCTGCTGATGGACATTTGATTGCTTCCAGATTTTGCTGTTACAAACAATGCCGCAATGAGTAACCTTACCTAGACACCATTAACATGTTTGCAAGTATAGCTCCAAGATAAGTTCCCAAGAGCTATTATTAGTAATAATGCTCCCTTAATTTTGGGCATTCCACTCTAGGGGCTATTGGTTGTTATTCACTGGAAGTAATGTCATGACTCCCCGTCCTGACACAGGCATTGTTTTTAGAGGCACTCTGGTGCTCCCACTTGAGGCAGGAAAGCTGATACACAAATGATCGGAAGCTGCCAGATCTCTCAAAGTCCTGTGCCCACGCCAAGCTGCCAGCCAGCTCTCACGTGTCCTGGGCTGCCCAGGACCTGTCCCTTTCACCTGCTCCTTGGCAGGTTGCTCCCTGCAGTGACATTGAGGAGAGTGTCTATTTTTCCCGACATTTTATATTTTCAATATTTTGTCTTCTCCATTTCATAAATAACAGCAATCATGTTATCCAGTTAATGATGCAATAAGAATGATTACTTCTGTCTCCCGTTGGAACTCAGTTGCTCAAGTTTTGGAGTTAGTAGGAGATGTCTGTGCTGAAAGGCTATTTGTTCAGATAACTTAGGAACCCGTACCCTGCGCCAGCAGCACTGCACACTGAGCAGCCTCTGGGGTGGAGCTGTCCGTTCCCCGTTGTGAGCAGGTGGTGTCGGAGGGGCATCGTGGACCATCTGCCTGAGTCCCTGGTCAGTGTGGGACAGACTCGCCACCCTGCCTCCG
Source organism: Myotis brandtii (assembly GCF_000412655.1). Lineage (NCBI taxonomy): Eukaryota > Metazoa > Chordata > Mammalia > Chiroptera > Vespertilionidae > Myotis > Myotis brandtii. Next base: position 778,072 of record NW_005370773.1, on the reverse strand, counting down.
TCTCTTGCTCTAACTTCAGAGCAGGGCTGGGGTGAAGTTTTTGCAAGTCCAGCTCTAACAATAGGAAATTCCTCTTGAGCTCAAACATACTTTTGGGAGATCTCGGCCGGACTGCCAGGAAAGGGCAATGATTGCTGGTCCCTGGAGCTTAGGTCCTTACATGCTTCCATCTGTGGGCAGAGGATGGTTGTGACAAGTCGGTGGCAGGGTCCTCACTGGGGCTGCGGTCTCCTGATTGCCTCCTCTCTGCTCTTCTATGTTACATCCAGCAGTCTCCCCATGCCCAGTCTTGGAGCTGTTTCAGATCATTCCCAGAGGGCTCCATACTTCCAGCCTACATCTAACCCAGTCCTGAGTTTCTTTATAGATACTTTTGCAAAGTCTCAGAGCTCTTGGGTGTAGTAATATTGGCTAATAACTAGCTTTTTATTGAAATACTAGAGGCCTGGTGCACGGATTTGTCTCTTGCTCTAAGTGACCATTTGACCGGTAGCTATGATGCACACTGACCACCAGGATCTCACAATCCGGGACCCCTTGGGGGATGTCGAACTGCCAATTTCGGCCCAATCCCTGCAGGCCAGGCCAAGGGACCCCACCAGTGCACAAATCCATGCACCGGGCCTCTAGTATGCATATAAGATCTTTGGTTAATCTCTTCCCATCCTCCCCCCTCCCCGCTTCCCTCTGAGATTCATCAGTCTGTTCCATGTTTCCATGCCTGTGTGTTGAGTGTCTGCCCCCTGGTGGTCAGTGCACATCATAGCTACTGGTCAAACAGTCGCTTACGCTTTTATATATTATAGATCAGACCTAATACTTTTGAGTACTTACTACCCGTTCAAGCAATGTACTTAGTGCTTTGCTTGTTTTAATGTAGGCACAGCGTAGTTCTGTGAGGTGCAGACCCACAGGTGAGAAAACGAGGCATAGAGATGACCTGCACAGAGGCAGCAGTTACAGCAGTTAGTAAATCCTCTTATTTTGGTACCCACTTCGTTTCCCTATGTGATGCCCACATGCTGGGACTCTCTGCTATACGGTACCCTGGTGGTTTTTTTCTTCCCCAGCTTGGGTGGGTCGCATGTGGTAGATCCTCCCTCCCCCCCCCGCTCCCCAGGCTGGCCTGAACATTGACTGTGCCTTTATGTTGTCACTAATTGATAGTCTTCCGAAGTTCTCCCTCCCACTCACTTGCATTGGCCCCTGTGGGCCCCTCACAGACTGGCCCACTTCTAGGCTTTTAGAAGGACCTGGCGCCAGCTTAACTCAGGACGTGCTGAACGCAGAACTGAAGAAGCTGTCCGAAGGTCTGCCCGGCACCAAGCACAGTAACGTGATGAAACTCCTCCGAGTGGCCCTCAGTGGACAGCCGGTGAGACAGGCAGATGGGCTGGACTGTTCCCGGGAGCCCTCACTTATCCATTCAGCTAACATTCACCAGCAGCTCATCTTTCATACAACGATGAGTGAAACATGAGCACTCCCCTCACCCACTCATTCAACAGCACCTATTGAGTGCCTCCTGTGCCAGTGCCGCTAGGTACAGAGGATACAGTAGTGAATCAAACACGCACACTCCCTCCCGTCATCCTTCACAGAGCTGGCAGTTGATTGGAGGTAACAGACATGTCAATACAGAAAGAAGAGGCTCCGGGGATGCAGCCTCGGCCTCAGAAATCAAAGACAGTGAAGTGCAGTCTCTGCCCTGGGGTACAGGCAGCGGTGTGGGGTTGGCTGGGGTATGACTGCAGACCAAGGCTGGGCTCATAGGCGATGTTTTCTCTTTCTGTCCTCAGCAAGGACCGCCTGTAGCTGAGATGATGGTGTCCTTGGGACCAAAAGAAGTGCGGGAACGCATACAGAAGGTGCTGTCCAGCTGACGGGAGATGTGCCCGGCGGTGGAGGTGGCTAGGGACCTGTGCGTGTGGAGACGGCCTTCGGAGGAGGAGTGGGTCCTGGGACCCATCGGGAACTTGTAACAGGAACCAGAGTCTGGGTGCACACAGTGAACACATGGCTCCACGCAGCCCCGTCCTCGCCCGCTGGCGGGGAAGCCCAGCATCTTCTCAGCTCCCTGAGTCTAGAGAGGAAGGCTCATGTCTGGCTCCGATACCACACTGCATGGCAGAGGTTTCAAGCTGGTTCCTAGAACAGTCCAGAGGGCTCTTGTTTAGGCCGCCCGAGCTGCGTGACAAGAAGCCACAGAGTTGGGGGCTTAAACAACGGAAAATTACTTTCTCACTGTTCAGGAGGCTGGAAGTCTAAAAGGCAGGTTTCTTTGCTCCTTGGCTTGCTGATGGCTGCTTTCTGCTGTCCGTACTGGTCATCGCCCTGGGTGTGCCCGTGGTGCCTCTGGGTGTCCAAATGTCTTCTTAGGACAGCAGTCAGATGGGATTAGCACCCACCCTGACAGCCCGGTTATACCTTAATCACTTCTTTAAAGGCTGCTCATACCCTTACATGCTGAGGTCTCGGCGTTAGGGCTTCAGCGTGACTGGTCATCGCCCTGGGTGTGCCCGTGGTGCCTCTGGGTGTCCAAATGTCGTCTTCTTAGGACAGCGGTCAGATGGGATTAGCACCCACCCTGACAGCCCGGTTTTACCTTAATCACTTCTTTAAAGGCTGCTCATACAGTTACATGCTGAGGTCTCGGCGTTAGGGCTTCAGCGTACGACTTTTGAGGGGACACAGTTCAGTGCGTGACAGCTTGGCAGCAGCCTGGACTCAGTTCTCGGCCCAGCTTGGACTCTGAGTGGCAGGGCTGAGCTGAAAGTCACTTTCTCTGGAGCTCATCAGGGGACAAGACTCATCTGTCAGGGTGGGCTGGGGGGGAGCACTTATGTCTTACACTTGTTTTTGTCCGGCACTTGGGGCAGCCTGCCTCCCTTCCCTACAGGCTGTCTGCTGCTCTCCCAGTTCTTCAGACCTGCTCCTTGAACTGAGGCCTTCACCCTGCCTATCCTCATCTTATTCACATCTGCCTCCTTATATCCATGACTGTGTGAAATGAGATGTTCTTGGGGTGAAGAGAAATAGCTAAATAAAAGGAAGACAGTGGCTGGGAACAGAGACCCACAGGGCTTCTAGGTGTCCGGTGGCAGCCAGCCTCTGAGAGGCCCCAGTCATTGCTCCCTCTTGGTGTTCACCCCAAATAGGGCTGAGTTGAGATGCATCCTGGCTTCCTTGTTCTCTTGGATCCCTTACTCTGCGGGAAACCACTTCCACAGGAAGACTCTCCAGCAGCCCTGTGGAGAGGCCCATGTGGCAGGAACCGAGGCCTCCTGCCTGCAGCCAGGCGCGTGCCCATCTCGGAAGTCGGTCTTCCAGCCCCAGCCACGCCTTCGGATGACCACATTCTGACCGATGTCTCGACTGCAACCTTCACGAAAGAGCCTTAGCCACAACCACGAAGCAAGGCTGCTCTCAGATTTCAGACACACAGAAATGACAAGATAATCGGCGTTCATTGTCTACAGCCACTAGGTTTTGCCCTGCCGGGTGGCCCGGTTGGTCAGAGCACCATCCTGATGTACCAAGGCTGCAGGTTCAGTCTCTGGTCAGGACACATGCAGGGAGCAACAGTGGGTGCGTGGGTGGAGTAACACATTGATGTTTCTCTCCCTCCCCCTCTCCCTCAAATAAGTCAATAATAAAGCTACTAGGTTTTGGGATAATTTGTTGCCCAGCAAGTGTTACCTCTTACCCTCTCCTTGTCCACGGGAGAAGGGAAAGGGGATAAAGAATTTGATGAGCCTGGCTGGTGTGGCTCAGTGGCTAAGCATCGACCTAAGAACCAGGAGATCATGGTTCATTCCCAGTCAGGGCACATGCCTGGGTTGCGGGCTCCATTCTTGGTAGAGGTTGTGCAGGAGGCAGCCAATCGATGATTCTCTCATCGTTGGTGTTTCTGTCTCTCCCTCTCCCTCTCTGAAATCAATAAAAATAGGTTTTTAAAAAACGAATTTGTTGAGCTTCACAGAGACCTAGTCTTTTCTTGAAAAGTAGATCATGAAGTTCTGTGCAAGCAATGGCCACCAACTCCGCCTAACAGGTTTATTGGAGACTACATGCATGGAGTTTCGGTTGTGGGAGAGTCACAGAGTCTGTGGGAAAGCCAGAGACCGGGTCTGGCTGTGTAGGAGCAGGCGCCACGCCGGGCTCGCTGCAGTGGGGATGCGGGGACTGCAGCTCTTCTTTGTGGTTTGTCTCTGCATTTTCCCCTTCAGTTTTGGATGAGGCAGCGAAAGGTTCGGATGCTGGGAAGAGAGAGTTGCTGTTCCTTAGCTGGGAAGAGGTGTCCCTGCGGGATGCTGTCCAGTGGGTGGTAAAAATCTGTTCCCAAGGGAAAGTGTTTTTCCAAAAGGGGACACAGTAACAAGACGTGATTTGTTGTGCACTTGACTGAGGTGCAACCGTGTCTGGGTTTCAGAATTTGCTGAAATGCTTTAGTCCATTATTTCATCCAGTCTTCACAATCCCATGAGAGGCATTTTTATTTCTGTAATAGGGAAATGGAGTCACGAAAAGGTAATTAACTCTTCTGAGGCAAACTCAAGCTTATGACAACCCCCAGTCTGAGCTCAGCTCTTAACGACTGGGCGTCATCAGAGTCTCTGCTTCTCGGACGTGAAGGACAATTAGGAGGAACTGCCTCATGCCCTGGCTCGTGGTCCTGGGATGCGAACGTTTGACACGGAGTGATGAAAACGCCGAGCTGATAAAGTGCTGCCAGTTTCCCAGTTGGCGTCAGTTGTGTAAAGCAGCATATGCCTTTTGGACGAAGGGTTTTGCTCAGGACCAGTGGGATTTCACATGTTTAAAATAACCTCAGTGTTTTTAGAGTATAGTAAAACAGTGAGGGCCCTGGAGGCCCACTGCCTAGACCAGGGGTCCTCAAACTACGGCCCGCGGGCCACATGCAAATACAAATATTGTATTTGTTCCCGTTATGGTTTTTTACTTAAAAAGATATGTGCAGTGTGCATAGGAATTTGTTCATAGTTTTTTTTTAAACTATAGTCCAGCCCTCCAACGGTCTGAGGACAGTGAACTGTCCCCCTGTTTAAAAAGTTTGAGGACCCCTGGCCTAGACAAACACCTGGACAAAGTCCTGGCCAGGCCGGTGTCATCCTGTTCACCAAAAGGTTGCTGGTTTGATTCCAAGTCAGGTCACATGCCTGGGTTGTGGGTTTGATCCCCTGTAGGGGGCAAGCGGGAGGCAGCTGATGGATGTTTCACTCTCACATTGATGTTTCTCTCCCTTCCTCTCTAAAATTGAATCATCTTTTTTTTTTTTTAGATATTCAAATTCTTTTTTTTAATATATTTTATTAATTTTTTACAGAGAGGAAGGGAGAGAGATAGACAGTTAGAAACATCGATGAGAGAGAAACATCGATCAGCCGCCTCCTGCACATCTCCCACTGGGGATGTGCCCGCAACCCAGGTACATGCCCTTGACTGGAATCGAACCTGGGACCTTTCAGTCCGCAGGCCGACGCTCTATCCACTGAGCCAAACGGGTTTCGGCTGAATCATCTTTTTTTAAAAAAAAAAAAAGATATATATTTTATTGATTTTTTACAGAGAAGAAGGGAGAGGGATAGAGAGTTAGAAACATCGATGAGAGAGATCGATCAGCTGCCTCCTGCACGCCCCCTACTGGGGACGTGCCCACAACCAAGGTACATGCCCTTGACCGGAATCGAACCCGGGACCCCTCAGTCCGCAGGCCGATGCTCTATCCACTGAGCCAAACCGGTTCGGCTGAATCATCTTTTTAAAAAAGATCTTTTTTTATAAAGAAGCCCAGTCCTACCATTTATTCACTGTGACCTCTGTACCTCAGTTTCCTCACCTGTAAGTGGGAATAACAATGGTACCTGTCTCAAAGAGTTGTAAGGTTGGAAATACGTGACATATGCAAAATTCTGAACACAGTGCCTGGCACTTAACAACTGTCTACTGCCATCATTGTCATCACTGGTATTTTCTTTCTTAGAAATGGTAATCTTGGTTGCAAGGCATAGCAACAGAAGAATTCATTGGAAGAATTAGGAGTCTCTTGGATCCAAAGGCAGGACTTCTAGCTGCACCTTACAAGAGGCTGGAATCTACCTGGAGCCGAGGCACTGACTTTTGTCCCTCTGAGCTTGCAGTTTTCTAACATCTCTGTGTCTGCTCCCCTCATCCTGTGAGCTGGTCCTCTCTCTCTCTCTCTCTCTCTCTCTCTCTCTCTCTCTCTCTCTCTCTCTCCACTTGGCCAACAACTGCCTCAGCCCTAAAGTGGAATTGTCTCTCTTCTACACTACCAGTTACATAACTAGCATTCCATTTCCAAGTTCCCGGGAGAGACTCTGATTGGCCAGCTTGGACCAGCTGTCTACTCCTGGTCCAATCAACTGGCCAGTGGGACAGTCATGTACTAAGTTCAAGGCTGTAGGGGACCTACTCTAGTGAGTGGGACAGTGGTTCATTCCCCTGAGAGTGCAGTAAAACCTCAACATAAGGGACTCATTCAAGTGAGGGGGTGTTCATTAAAGCTGAAAGGCCGTTAATATAATAAAGTAGGTTTTCCATGTGCATGCTAAAAAATTCACAAATTAGTTTACCTGTTTTTAATTATGTAGACACGTTTATGTACATATGTATGAAAAGTTTAATTTCACAGAAAGTTTGCTATATGTACTACTGTAATTTTAAATTTATTCCGAATAGGTCTAAGTGTGTATATTCACCAGTCACCATGAGTAAACAGAGATGCGCATTGCACATGGGAACATGGGCCAGCTGGTGTTAAAACTGCTGCTGAAAGTCATGCCAGGGGACAACAGAACCAATTACCACGTGTGATGCAGTGTGGTCACATGCTAATCATTCACTGAACATTGTTTACAAGAGGTGACTCTTGGGTTTAAATATGTAGACTATAGTAGATATGTAATATTTATGTCAGTGAAATTACGATAGTGTTTTTTCCAACATATGGCCTATTCGCTAAAATTTGTTAAAAGTAGCTCTAACCAGTTTGGCTCAGTGGATAGAGCGTGACTGAAGGGTCCCGGGTTCAATTCCGGTCAAGGGCATGTACCTGGGTTGCAGGCTCATCCCCAGTAGGGGGTGTGCAGGAGGCAGCTGATCTATGTTTCTCTCTCAGCGATGTTTCTAACTCTCTATCCCTCTCCCTTCCTCTCTGTAAAAAATCAATAAAATATATTTTAAAAATAAATAAAATAAAATTTGTTAAAAGTAACAATAATGGTTGGTATGTGCTGCCGGCCCCAAAGGGGAAACAAAACAAAAACAGTAACAGTGAATGCTAACCAGGTTGCTCAGTGGTTAGAGTGTCAGCCCGCAGACTGAGGGTCCCGGGTTCGATTCCATTCAAGGGGACATACCTCAGTTGCAGGCTCCATCCCTGCGTGTGGGAGGCAACCAATCATGTCTCTCTCATATCGATATATTTCTCTCTCTGTTTCTCCCTCTCCCTTCTACTCTAAAAATCAATGGAAAGATTAATCCTCGGGTGAGGATTAACCAAAAAAAAAACCAAAAACTGAAGTAATAACAAAAAAATAACCTGTTAATTTAATTATAAGCAAATCTTGGTTAAAAGCATTTTTAAATTAACAGGGTTTTTATTTTCACATATGACATACGGACCTGAACTTTTGTCCATTAAATCTGAAACACGTTAGATCAAGGTCCACAAAATCAAGGGTTTCCTGTATTCTCTCTCAGAAAGTACCCTTCCCAGAAGATGGTCACTGTTCTATATCCAAATTTGGAATCTCACTCATAGTGCCTTTTGCTACTTTATTGTGTTCTTCCTGGTACTCATTACTATATGAATTATCTTGTTGGGGGCCAGATGTAAGCTGGCAAGGTCCTTGCACCTGAAGGGGCTAGCAAGGCTGGGACCCTTACCCACACAGTTTCCCCAGACTTGTTTGGATGGCGGTTATCAGTAGAATGAGAGCAACCTTTGTAGAATGAGAACAGCCTTTCATGGCTTACCAAGAAGTCTGTAACTATTTACTGAGATATGCTGTACTGAGAACTTGTCCTTCTGCTGTGTCTCTCCCTTAGAGATTAAGAGGAACAAAGAATACATTCCTCTTGACAGACCTCCTATTCAGTGTGTTGTGTATAAATAGGATTGTATAGCTAATAAACTCGCTTCAGTTCCTCGAGAACTGGAGTCCTCCCGGTCCCGCTTTCCTGTCTTTCTTTTCTCATTTCCCACCTTCCTGCCTCACCCCGGCTCAACCTGTCAGGCTGGCCCTGACATTATATAGTGTGTTTGTACACTTGTCTATCGTACTCGAAAGACTAAGGTTAAGACTGGCAGGAAAGTTTTCCTAGTCTTGGTTTGCACCCTGGCACCTAACACGTGACCTTCACACATAGCAGAGTCAAAGCTCTCATGACGGCCTGGCCAGTGTGGCTCTGTTGGAGCGTACGACAAAGGGTCACGGGTTCTGCAGGCAACTGATTCATGTTTCTCATGTCAGTGTTTCTCTCTCCCTCTCCCTCTCCCTCTCCCTTCCTCTCTAAAATCAACAAAAATACATACCCTCAGGTGAAGATAAAAAAAAAAGATCTCATGATGAGCAGGGGTCCAACTCTGCCAGATTCCAGCCGCTTCCCAGTGTCTTTCGCTGACTGGGAAATACTGTGTCTGTTGCAAGTTTTGCGATTGTGGTTAGCAGTCTGGTCAGTTGCCTGTCATAGGCATTGAAGCCACGACTTTGAAGTGAAGGATGGGGAGAAACGGAATGGTTCAATATGGAGGCATGTTTAGTGGGGACTAAAATTAGAAGTCTACCAGTATTCAATAGTTAATATTATTGTCTATGATAAAATTCCTACCTTCCCAGGGACCAGGATAGTACAGTGGGTTCTCGATTCTCAAACTTAATTTGTTCTGGAAGGCTGTTCGAGAAGTGATTTGTTCAAAAACCGAATCTTTTGTTTCCACTAGAAAGAATGTAAATGGAATTAATCTATTCCAGACCCCCAAATCCCTGTTTTAACCTTTCTTGCATACAGTACACGTCTAATTTACTGTTTAATCTATAAATACTTTAAGAAGGACATGAAATGTAAATTAATATTAAACAAAAAAGAAATGAAACATACATAAAAAAAGACATTTTACGTACACAGTAGCGCTTCCCTTTAATGCTGATGACTGATGATAGGAAGGAGGGGGGATGTCATTGCTTGGGAGGGCAGTCTCCTTCCATGGAGACAGCAGGTAGCTGTTTCTCTGGGGTTCTTCCTCCACTCCCTCTCTTTGCTCCTCGACAACTTGCTTCAGGCTCAGTGGGCCTGTCCCACTGAAAACCTATTCAGTGATGTTCATTTTAACACTCGCCTGAAGTGAAGCACTCCACTGTCATTGAACAAGTTTATCTATCGCCCAGTTTGCTACTTCTTTGTCAGGGTGATAAAACTGCGTTTCTCCCGTTCCCCAGCATTTCCCGATGAGTGGAGTAGGAACTCCCTCCCTTCCCTCCTCCTCTGCAGAGACTCCGCAGCTGCTCCTCTGAAGGTCCCGGAGCTCCTGGGAGGTCAGCTCGGTGCTCCTCACCAACTCCTCCCCATCACCATCCACCTCCAAGCCATGGACTTGCCCGGAGACACAGGCTCCCCTCACAGCCCTCACAGGCTCTGTCAGCAACAGATGGGCCACAGTGTCTCTCAGGCTGGTTGCGGGTCCTGGAACACACTCCCCCATGCTGTCTATGAGCCTCGAGCGAGTGAGGATATTAAAATGTTCCCTCCAGAACCCCCTGAGGGTTAAATCGATGTCAGAGGTCACCTCAAAGCACCTCTGAAACAGGGCCTTGGTGTAGAGCTCCTTAAAGTTAGAAATGACCTGCCAGCACATGGCTGGGTGGGAGGAGTTGTTAGGTGCCGAGGACCTGGCAGTGACTTGCTCCGCCAGCTCCGCTCCAAGCCTGGAGGGCGGGCAGGAGCCTTGCCCAGGACAAGAAGTGCCCTGAGTGGCAGTTGCGTTTCCCTGAGGTATTTCTTCACACTTGGGGCAAACACTTCATGAATCCACTCAATTGAAAATTGCTGGTTCCCCAAGCTTTGCTGTTAGCCCTCCACATCACATTCCCTTGTTTTCACGACATTATTATTATTTTTAAACTCATGGTTTTTCAGAGTGGTAGAGTAGAGGCTTCCATTTAAAGTCCCCACCCACATTCCACACAGAAATATCCTCAGCCCGTCCTTCCCTGCCTTGTGGCCCAGCAAGGCCTTCTCCTCCTGGGAGGGGGTCATCTTGGGCCTTTCTCCCAGGAGAGGCCTGTCTCATCACAACTGAACACTGTGGGGAACAGACCCTCGGCCTCGACGTATTCTTGACATTCGGTCACGAAATCGTCACAGCTCCTTCGCTGATACCAGCAGCCTCCCCATGGCTCCCACACCATGGGGCCACTTCCTTTAATGTATCCAACCACCGGCCTCGGCTTGAACGCGCCACTCTCACCCTCAGGCCAGGCTCTCTCAGGAGGTCAGTGTGCAGCGTCTTCCCCTTTTCCCAGATCACTGCCCCCGAAATGCTATCACTGGCTGACTGCTTTTCGTTTATCCAAATCAACAATTTTTCTTACCTCTTCAGTTGCCTATGATCGTTGTTTTGTGAGCACTTCACACCCTTAGCAACATCAGCACTTCTTTAAAAATATATATTTTTATTAATTTCAGAGAGGAAGGGAGAGGGAGAGAGAGATAGAAACATCAATGATGAGATAGAATCATGGATTGACTGCCTTCTGCACGCCCCCTACTGGGGACTGAGCCTGCAACCAGGCATATGCCCTGACCAGGAATGGAACTGTGACCTCCTGGTTCATAGGTCAACGCTCAACCACTGAGTCATGCTGGCCGAGCAACATCAGCCCTCCTGATGGCCTATTTGTGTTTTAAAATTGTGCTAATCATTGATTTTTGTCATGCCATACTCAGTAGTCAGATCAGACACGCGAACACCTCTATCATACTTTGCAATTCTTTCTTTTTTTAAAATATATTTTTATTGATTTTAGAGAGGAAGGGAGAGGGAGAGAGAGAGAGATAGAAACATCCATAATGAGAGAGAATCATTGATGGCTGCCTCCCTGCATACCCTCCACTGGGGATCAAGTCTGCAACCTGGGTATGTGACCTTGATCAGAATCAAACCCAGGACCCTTCAGTCTGCAAGCCGATGCTCTAGCCACTGAGCCAAACTGGTTAGGGCCTCAATTATTTCTTTTTAAAGCTCTATCATTGTTCTCACAACTTTCCACTTTGCTGCTATCACTAACCTTCTCAGGACCCATGGTGACTTACTGTACATATCCTATATAATAATAGAGAAACATGGTAATTAATCATAACTTCGCTACCCTTCCCATTCGCTAATCAGCGAGATATGCAAATTAACTGCCAACCAAGATGGCGGCCGGCAGCCAGGCAGCTTGAAGCGAACAGGAGGCTTGCTTGCTTCAGCCAACGTTCCCCGCCTGCCGCTGCTGGGCTCTGAGCTTGCAGTTTAAGAAACATTGTTGCAATTATAGAAGCTAAAAAAAAAACAGAAACCTACTTTCAGCCAGCCAGGCCTCAGAGCTGGAGTTGAAACAGTGTTTCGATTATAGAACCCAAACAAACCAGATACCTGCTTTCAGCAGCTGAGGTCTCAGAGCTGGAGCCGAGCCTCAGAGAGAAAGCCGGCTCTCAGTTCCAGTGACAGCCATAGAAGGTAAATAAATCCCAGAATAAAAGAAAAAAGAAAAAAAGGACAGGTTGGGAGCTTCAGTTGCC